>NW_010136515.1:0-8523 GCF_000699245.1 Pterocles gutturalis | reverse complement strand
TCTGTCCCTTCCTGGATAAGTGCCCAGACACCAGACCAGGACAACCAGAACTCTGGACCTGGGCTTAGAAAAGCAAGCAAGTTTTGGAACCAGTTTTTATCCTTGCAAGGCCCCAGGCATATGGTACCATGCATGTTCCTGTGCAAGATCCTGTATTTCACTGCTCCCACATCCCTCTGGGAGCTGAGGAGATACTCCACCTCCAGTGGGGATGCTCCTGGGGCTATGAACATGTGCGCAGCCCCACCAACTCAGAGGGAGGTAGGTGACCATGGTGAAAAATGAGACCGTCCAAAGACACTGGGGGAAAGAATCTCTGTTCCATGTCCTAGCCAAGTCTCCAGCTTCCTAAGCATACCGCCTCTTTCAAAAGCATGTGGCTTTCATGGGAAACCAGAGGAAACTAGGGTTCTAAGGAGCAGCCAGAGAACCACCGTCAATGGCCAGAGCTGTTCGAGGCTGCTCCTGCCACAGCAGCATTCCCTCAAGACGGATGGTGACACATGCGTGAGGGTGTCAAACAGTGATGCTCCTGGCCCTCTGAGCCTTGGTCTGAAATGTAATACTTTGGGAATATGATGGTTTCAACAATTTTAGTCAGTGAGTCAGTTCTGGATTATCAGCCTATAGTGGGAGGGGAGTGACTCTCCCTCATAAATTAGCAACCAACAAGCTCTTCCCTTTGATGGATGTTATTTTAAAGACTCATCACACTCATTAGCTCCAAGTACACTGCCCATTAATCACTGCAAAGGCACACTGCACCCTCCTACCCCTGACAGCTCTATTCCTGGGATGACTAGTTCACCATCATCAGAAAAGAAGAAAAGAAAGAGGGAGAAGGGGACAGAAACGACATGGTCCCACCAGACATGTGGGGAAGTTGGTGCCACTATGGGAAAGTCATCTCAAGTGGTGGGAAGGATGGGAAGTAACTTGCAAGGCTTCCAGAACTAAAAAGATTAGAAAACTCCTAAACCTGTGCCTGTCAAAGTTTGCCTGGCTTGAGGAAAGGAGTGGGAAAGGTCCTATACCAAAACATGAGTGGCTCTGGCTGCCTCACCTGACAGCTGATCAATGGCCACACAGCTGCTAAGTCTGTATATGAGCTGTGTTCTTTTCCGTTGACTGTTGCTCTCTCACCAGTATTTAAATTCTCCACCACTTCAGTGAGCTCCTCAGTTTGGTCTGTGCCTCTGTTGTTCCCCACAAGCTGTGATCCACTGAGGAGGAGCATCAGTAAATGGACCACGGCAGGAGATGAAGCAGCTGAGAAACTATCTCCTTGGGCATTCTTTGTATTTCATATCTCAGTTTCTAGAAAGAGAATCTGTGATTATCCCCAAAGTAAACCTGGTGACACCAGTGAAGAGCCTCTGGGTCTCCCTGAGCAGAAACACACATGTCCCAGAAGCATCAGCTCAGTGAATGTTTATTCTGACTCACGAGGCACGATGGAAGGGTGGTGACTGCAGCCACTGCCAAGATGTGATCCAGTCTCCCAAGATCTCAGAGCAAAGTTATTTGTGGTCTGGTTCCACTGGTTTCTGTGAAGATGGAGGATGTCTGCCCCTCACATTCAACAAGGGGATTACATTTGAAATAAGGCCTGTATATTCACATACATATACATACACACACATTGTCAAGGGTGAAGAAGGGGGAACCATGCTCTGACACTGGAACTAGAGACTGCTGCTGCTTCATATTGGATCCAGCGCACAGGGAGGGGCTCGCCCCTGGTTCAGAAGGACTCATGAAGCAAGGGGTTTTGCCTGGTCTGGCAGACATGAGGCCTTTTCAAGAACAACGCTGCCCAGATGCTCTGCTCCCGTGGTGATGCAGCGGCAGAGGAATGCTGATGGCCCATAGCTGACTGCGTGCTCATAGCATCATTTCTATTTATTCCTCACAGGCTTCGTGCCACCCTCCTGTTGGCTCAGCTCAGACAAGCTGAAACATATGCTTATTTGGAACAGTTTTTAAACTCCCAACTCTTCCAGGTGAAATTAATCTTCCCAGAAACCCCCTCTTCTGCCTTCCCAGGAGTCTCTCCAGGCTTCTTGAACCCATTTTTCCTCTACCGAAGCCTTGTTTGGAGATCAGTCATTTGAGGAGCTGGGCAAGATTCAAGAGTCTTGCAGTCAATGCTGGTCTTGTGGACTTGCCCATTTGCTCACAAGTTGGAGGACTCCAGGGACAGCACTGCTCCTGGCACCGGTTTTTGCTGCTTCAAACCATTGACAGCTTCACACCAGAATGTACTGGTTGGCAAATCGGTAAAATACACTGACAAGAGACAGTAAATCTGGTGGCCCTGGATGAAGATATTTTCCAGGGGAAGAGAACCGTGGAGCAGGAACGAGGTCTGTCTAGAGCAAGGGGAAGAGTTTCATTCATCACAGACTTGCTAAATTGATGAGGAAACCTTTAAACCAAGATTGATGAGGTTGGTGACGTGAGCCTACAGGTGGGTCCAAACCACAGAGCCCTGGAAGGAAGCCCAAGCACGGGGAGAGTAGGGACAAGAAGGAAAATAACGGCTCATTTTTTTCCACCCTCTTTGATGTTGTATCCTAATGAAAGAAAGACACAAGTAAGCTCTTTGCCAAGAGCAGCAGAAGATTCCTACAGAAAAAAATTTTCAAATAGAAACTCAATTGTCTGCAATAGGAAAATATTATAAAATAGGAATTTATTCTTTGAAGTTGCTGGAAAATATTTTTCACACAAGATTTTCTCAGTTTAAGATTGATAGTGCCAGTTTGTATTTTAAGCTAGAAAAAGTAATTGATTTTTCCATGGCAGCTGGCAACTCCTTTTGCTGGCTGGACCTCCTGTGAAACTACTCTTTTTCATAAAACATGTTGGAAGTCTTGTGTGACTAACAGCTGTCACACTGGTTTCACTGTTATCCCTTTCATCTCCTTCCTTAGCTCGCTGTGTCTCTGAACTTTAGGAAACTGGCAGAAAGGCTCCAGGAGCAGCAGAAGCCTGGGGATCCCTCCTTTGCCTGGGCAGCAGTTACCGACCACGACCCCTGCCTCCAGCCAACAGTACTGAGACCACCTGGTCCCCGGCAGCACGGACAGGTCCAGCCACCCTCTGCAAGGTGACATTCTGTTAGTGAGGTGGGTTCTACACCAAGTGTCGGGTCTTTGCTGCATGGAATGCTCTATTGAAGCTTTGTGAGCTTGGCAGGACACAGCCAGGGACCCCCAAGTGCCCCTTGCCCCCATCGCTCTCTGTATCCCTCCGCCCTGAGCCTAACTTCTGTCTTTACAACTTCTCTTGAAAAAGCTCCAACTTTTTCATGCAGGGAACAAAAATAGAACTTTTTGCATGTTAAGTGCTGGGTTTTGGAGTGTCCAGGATGAGACATGCCAGCTGGACACTAGCAATACCCCAGTGGAGGAGCCAGCAGGAGGATGGAGGGGTGAGCAGGAGGAAAGAACAAGATGATTTAGTCCATCCAGAATTCTCAGACCACAAAGAAATTTGAACCAACATTTGTACACAAACACACTAATTACCAGGGACAGTAGCGCATCATATGAGTGTCCTAGATTGAAAATATCACAAGCCACATGTTGCTAGGTACCTTGCTTTGGGCACTGCTGCCTGAGAGCCCCGTCAACTTCAGCAAATTAAAGAACAGCAAAATCACAATCACAATGGTGACATCAGAGTCAGGATCCAGAACAGCAAAGGTTAAAATACAGACTGAAATAAATCTTCCAGGAGAGAACAGACATTCTGGGGCAAGATTGAGGGCGTTTTTTCTGTTCAAAAGAGGAACCACGATTGAAGCAAAATTATCACGTCAACTTCCAGCCCCAGCAGCAAGTCCCAGAGCAGATACCAGCTCTTATCAGCAGCGAGCAAGACACCAAGGCACAACTCTAACCCCAGGAAAAGGTCCCTCAGAACACATCCAAAACCTGTTCTTGGAGACATGGGGGAAGGCAAGTGGTCCTTGAATTTCTGTTTCCTAGTTGTACCCGGGCTTACACCTCACACACCTTACACCTCAGGAGAGAGACCTGCCTGTTTCCCCAAAATACCTTTCAGTACCCACCCTGACAACGAGACACAGAAGAATCCAGCTCAACATCTTAACATCTACTCTCTTACATTTAAGACAAGCTCATCGTTACCTGTCCTGCAGGGTAGGAGACCAACTCAGGAAATTGCAGAAGAGGCACGGAAAAAAACCCCAGAATAAGCCACTTCATGGCAACAAGCTTAGCCTTCTCTGAGAGCTGGATGTGATGGCTCCAGCTATCTGCTGAGAAGAGAGCAGAGTGCTGAGAAACTAGAAAGCAGGGAGCTGTGGGAGCAGCTCCTAGAAGTAACCTCTGGTGACAAGGTGACGGGCTGCAGCTTGTTCAGGGACACACACAGCCACACCTGGAGGGATCGCCACCATCACACCTGGCAGCTCCTTGTCCTCAATGAGCTTTGATTCCTTTTCTCACATTACTCAACACAATGTATATACTTTGAAAGAAAAGTCCTGATTTTCTAAAGTAGTGAGCCCTCATCACCCCTTGTCATCCGTCCTGATGGCAGCGGTGCTGCGCGCTCCCCAGGCTGGACACACGGTTAAACCTGCTCAGCCCCAGGAAGGGTTTCTGTGCATTTCGGCACCGTACGGGACACTGTCATCAGCTTCATCTCACAGGGGATACAGATGTATCCTGGGCAGAGCTGCTCCTGCTTGCAGAGCCTTGGCGTTAGCCTCTGAGCCCTGAAGCATCTCTCCAAACACAAGGAGTGCAGCCTGGCTGAGTGGCTGTGAGTAATCTCGTTTGGCTGATATTTGTCTGCATTTGTCAGCGTTTAACTTTCTGATGACCTTCCTGAGTAAGTACAAACATTGTAAGTGATATGACTCTTGAAAGCAGGAGCTGGCAACGTGTGATAAAGCAGCTGTCAGGAGTGTCATTCCCGCTCCAGACGATGGCAGATTCAAGGCATTTTTAATAATGCTCCTGACTGTTATTTCTGTCTAAAAGAAAATAAAAAAAGAAAGAAAAAAAGTAATAAGAATTGAGTGTTTTGCTTTTACAACACAGTTTAGTTGAAAGCTTTGTAGTTTTTCATACAAAATGAAACGATTAAACTGTTTTCCCACTTGTGTTTGTGCAGCAGGAAGGAAGCACTCTCCCAGAAGATTAACAGAGAGACCAGATCTCACATCTGGGAACTCAAAACGTGCCCCGGAGGCACACAAACTAGGGTAATGTGCTACAGGTGATAACGCAGCCAATACCCTTTGGTCCATGACCATGGGTACCCAGCACACGATGTTCTGCGAGACTGGGCTAAGAGATGATCCCTGCAGGTCTGGTTCTTCACAGCGGGAGGCAGAGGCGATGCTGGGGATGGGGCTGCAGCAGCTGCCACGGTGCCTGGTCCCACGGGGCTGATTTGCTGCACCGCAGGCTCGCGGCATCGCCAGAAAACCCCACAGTGACCAGGGTTCAGCTGCGGTACAATGGGCTCCAGCAAGGGCTCTGTTAACGCAGCTACACAGCCACGGAAAAGTTTTGTTCCTTTCCTGAGAGCTGTGGAAACGTATTGATTTGTAGGCATTTGTCTGTCACCTCATTTTGCCACCCTCCTGTCCACGCCTTGCTCCCATGCAGGGCTTTTGTGTGGAGGCACCAACTCCCCGGGAGAGTGTGGTTGAACCTGACCCTTGTCTCTGAACACCGCAGGGGCTCAAGGTAGAAGCAAGAGGAGAAGGAAAAGTTAGCGGCAAGTAATAGCAATCTTCATCACTTCAAGCATTTGCAGAACTTTTACAAGTATTAGTAATTACTCATGACATGGAAGGTGAGGAGGTGTCGGCGAGGGGTGGGTTGAGCTCTACCAGCTCCTTCAGAAGAGCTTCACAAAGACACTCATTCCAAAGAGAGACTCAAGTTTATGTCTTCAGCTTTCAGGTGCTAAAGCAGGGGTGAGAAAATGGGACTTTGATCCATGTGACAAGGGAAAGGAGGAGAGGAAGCCAGCAAAGATCCAGCGTGGAGCACAGGGCGCACCAAGCCCCGCTCCTGGCTGCGGCTGGGGTCCCTCCTTCCCCAGTGACTCAGTTTCCTTCTCTCTGCTGGGACTTGTGCAGAGACTTACGGCAGATCTTGCCTTCAGCTCTTTCCCCCCTCCTGTGTTCATGATTTTTTCCGAAATAAATCTGAGAGAGCTGAGCATGTAACCTTCTCTGATACTTTCTGCAGAGCGCTATGATCTCAGCATCCTTTCTTCTGTCAGCTGATGGAAACAAACCTTGCATACATTGTGCTTTCCATATAAAAAACACCCAATCTTGTAATTTTGACACTAATGTGGAAGACTTGGGAGAAGAGTGGACAAAAGACAGGATGCCCACTCATGAGAAGAAATGGAAGAAAAAGATGGTATGTTGTTCAAAACTGCCTTCAGAGTGTCAGTGAAACTCTGGAAGGCATGTTAATAACAGGAAAAAACATCTGTGGGTTTGTTTGTTTGCTTTAACTTCCCTGGGGCAAGGGTTTGCCAGTTGTGGGCTTTTGTGTATATATCCTGGGTCCAGCTGGGATAGGGTTAATTCTGCACAGAAGCATAGCCGGATATTCGATACCATGCTGACATCATGCCCGGGATATAAGGGGAAGCTAGCCGGGAGAGGGGTCTCTTTTGTGAAGCTCCTGGTGGTGAGAATTTCATTGTATCAGTGTTTCCATTGTATTCTATATCTTGCCTTATTGTCATATTCTCCTTTCTTTTGTTTTCCTCGTGTGGTATTATTAAAAATCTGTCATTATCTCAACTCACGAAGTTCCACTTTTTCTTATCCTTCCCCATTTTACCAGGAGGGGAGTGGGGGGGGGGGCGGGCCCGGGGGGGGGGGGGGGGGAGGGGGCGGTGTTGCGACCACGTGGTGGTGGTGGTCCTGACACCAAGACAGTATATTCAGGTGCAATATTATTACTAACAAATCATGAGCTGGAAAGGAGAGACATTATGTCAGAGGACGAAAACTGACACCATCAACATTTTATTCAACTTCTCCGGAAATTTGTCACCTACCTTGTCTTTTCTGGAAGAGTCCAAAGTTCAGTGCATCAGTGACGTTTGGCCACCCTGTGCTTTGGCTGACCACTGCAATTCAGCCGTCAGGACCTATTTTTAGTCGTATGAATAACGAAGAACTTCTGGAGTGGATCCTGAAATGTCCTGAGACTGAACACGAGAGTGATAGTGGCACTCAGCGGAGCTTACTCGCAAGTGCTGCATTTGTTCATTTGCATAGTGCCTTTTTATCCCCGTGTTCGTAGTGAGTCACATTTCCTCTGCCCACGGCTTCCTCGTGAAAAGTAGGATAATAATGAGGTACTCTTCTGCTAACTTGGTATTCAGCACAGGTCCAGGAAGTTGAGCTTTTCTATTGATTGTTTTCTGTGGCTGCGAGTACAAAAGCCTCTGCCAAAGTCCTCTCTGCCAGGCTGGCTGGTTCAGATCTGTCGGCAAAGCGTTTTGAACACAATTGTTCCACTTCCTCTGCCGATCTGTGCTATCACTTCTGGGAACTCGGGACGCAGTGCAGTTATCCAGTTGGGCTGCATTAGGAACTCGAGCTCAGGCTACCTTATCTTATTTATTTTAATGTGTTCTTCTAACTTAGAGAGCTCCTCAGAAACACATTATGTGTCAGATCCAAGAGATCTCTGCTAAGGCAGGAGGCAAAGCTCCAGAATCACAGCACTGGCATTTGCAATGAGAGATTTAAACTGAGGCACATCCCTGAAAAAGGATGTTTGTCTGGTTTATCAGGACTTTGGACTTCTTGACTTGCAGATGGGCTTCCAGAGACATGCATGCACACACACGAAGTCTCTTACCATATATCAACAATCTCATCTCCTGTCACAGATGACTAAAATGCTCTGCATAGATGCCCAAGTTCTATGGTATTTCTCAAGTCTTGAATCATATTTTGATATGATTTTTCAAATTCTCTGAGAAATCCCTTGTCACTCATGCTGCTACAGCTCTACTGAACACCAGCACTTTAAGGATATGGCTATGTGTATGACAGCATTCACCCCACTTGCTGTTGAAAATTAATCAAGTTGCCCATCTTGGCTTGCAGCTTGGAGGACAGGTTTGTTCCCGGTGTGTGACGTCCCTGGCTGGCGATTTCTGCTCTCGCACCTAACACTTCAGGGGAAGGCAGCAACAGGACTCCTAGATGGGGGTAGCACCTGCTCAACTATTTGAACACCTCACGGGTCCCACAGCCTGCTGCCGGGGGGTAGATGCAATGCCTGACATTTTGCATTTTTGGATTTATTTTGCCTTTGCAGCGCTGTCTCAGTCCTGGCCGCGCCTGACCGCAGCCGCGATGCCCCACCGAACGCCGGCCAGGCTCTGAGTGACACTGTCGGCACTGCCGGCTGACCCACACCAGGCAGAGCTGTCGCGACAGGCTATCGTGAAGTGGGTGGCAGCTGCGGGGCTCTCGCATGATGGGCTCCA
>NW_010136514.1:0-9277 GCF_000699245.1 Pterocles gutturalis | reverse complement strand
CCTATCCCAGCTGGACCCAGGACATTGAGCTCCTATGCAGTAATTCTACCTTCTTCCTTGGGATGCACTAGCCCTGCTTCTTCAAGGTGACAATGAACTCAGTAATGCCGTGTGCAGCCATAGATCAAGTTAATTCATTTTCCCAGTGACTTCTGTGATAGACTTTTTTAAATTTCTGGGCATCTATTAACCTGCTATTGAGCTCCAAGTCATCTCTGCTACTAATGGGCATTCTAACAGAAGGAAGTTAATAGGAACTCACACTGGGTGTGAATTTACAGTTCGCTAATTCACACTATTCTTGCTGGAGACACTTCAGTGCTAAAGGCAAAATAGCTTACTGTACTTTCAAAGCAAGAGTACTTTCTCCTAGCAAGCCAAAGTGGCCTTAGTGGGAATTAGGGCAGCTAAGCTGCAGTGTTTGGAAATTTACTCCCTAATTATCACAAATTAGCTTCTGCATCTGGGCCAGAACAACTCTATGAAGAATACTCAGGGGGTTGTCCAGCGTGTTACCTTTTCCTGCAGTATGATCTCCACTGAGATTTGTCTGGTCATGTTCAGATCATCACAGTGGAAAACTCTTCTGCAGTTCAAATCAGCAAAAATTATTTCTGATTTTCAGTTATCTGGATGTTCAAAGTACCTCTCAGAAGGCAGCATACAGATATACGTGTTAGTGACAACAGTAACTGATACATCATTAATACAAGTTGTAAATGCCGGTACTGCTAAGATGTCATCTTTGCTGCCATCTCAAACCTGAGTCTGCCAAATAGATTAGCTTTGCTTAACTGAATAGTTTTGCTGATGTTAATTGTCTTAAGGGATATGGAATTATTGTCACTATAATGGATGCTTCAGAAGCCATAATAACCCCCCCACCTAAATACTTGCTGAAAGTTATTTTTCTTTTACATAACAGTGTCCACAAAGAAAACCTGCCTGGAGTCAGCTTGATTTTGGGAGTTGCTTAAATTGCAATCCTAAGCAAAATCTTACAATATCTGTTGAGGAAAAAGAAACCACTTTAATTCCTATTATGTGCTGGTTTACATCAGTTTATGGATCAACAACTTATGTAACCCAGTCATCAAGAAACACATGTACAGCATCTACCCCCCTGAATCAATTAGCTGGCTGATGTCAAGGCAATTGCATTAATGGAAGGCTGTTGCAGGTTCAGGAAGAAGAGACCTTAGTTTCTCTATAGAAGAACTAGATGCCTTGGATTGAGAAACGGATTTGTGTGTGCGCGTGCAGTACAGTTTCGTAAAGGCTGTTTAACTTTCTGAAGTTGGCATGAGTCATTGTTCTCTTCCCAGGTAATGACTAGTTAAGATCACATTTAGCTCCTCCATTTCTCTGGTAATCTCTGAGATGTGTATTTCATTGATTTTCCAGTGAACAACTGCTTTAGATTTCTGAGTGTCAAGTAAAGTCTTTACGAAATAACATGAGAGCTCCATTTGGAGAGCATGGGTGACTAGAGCTGCCACTTGTTCAGACACTTTTGTCTTAGAAAGAAAAGTGACAATTGGTTTAACAAAAGAAAGCATACTTTGTCCTTACTGATTAATGTAGGTACAAAACATATAGGACTTGGGAAAAGGAAATTCTGAATGGGTTTAACAAAAGAAAGCATACTTTGTCCTTGCTGATTAATGTAGGTACAAAACATACAGGACTTGGGAAAAGGAAATTCTGAATGACTAAATTTTTATATTAACTTCCAAAAATAAGCCCAACAAGGGCAGAATTTTTACTTACTACATCACAATCCTGATTTCTCCTAACTATTCCTAGAGTTAGATTGAGTATTTCAGATGGCATTCTGAACATTTACTAAAGCTCTAGACCCAAACTTTCATTATCTGACTCTTGTGATCTAGGCAAGTTTATTTAGACTTTTCAAGCTAGAAAGAAAAAGAAGACAGAACCCAAATTAAGATAACTTATTTGTGGTATAAGATGTGCTAGAACCTCCAACGAAGCTGTTGAACCTTTCCTGTCCTCTTCTTCATAAGAGGTGGGTAAATTGCAGAGAATCACCTCATCTTGCTGGTTCTGCTTCAGATTAGAAATATTTTATATGATCTTAAAACTATGATGGCTAATGTATTAAAGATTTATATTTAGAACAGGAATGATCTTTCAGCACAGCATTCTCATGAGACTTCTTGCTAAACATGTTCCCCCTCCTCCATTGCCACCTCCAACCTTTTCTTCTGGTATTTTTCCAATTTAGAATATGAATGCTTCAGTTCTTGTTGTCAAATGCTAAAATAGTTTTTATTAGAGACTTCAGCTGAACTGACGAGAAATTCTAAGTGATATAGAGTGCTCCATTTATTGGTTTAACTCCTGCAGTTAAAAATATCCCTATTTATGGGTTTTAGTTTTCTCTCTGCTGTAACATGAGAAATATGTTTCAAAGTTAAAAAAAGCTTAGGGGATCAGTTTGGACAATATTTAATTAAATTCAGAATTTGATAAAGACTTCTGTTATTGATATGCTAATAATACAACTTTATTTTTTTATTTTTTTTTTACCTTTAATCAAAGATTAGTAAAACCTGATACTAATTTAGCAGAGGCAGAGGACAAGGAGGCAGGGCTGCAAGGGTCCTGAGCTGATGGCAAGTGGTCCCTTTGTACTGTCACTGCAGTGTGTGCAGCTGTGTATGTGCAGGGCATCTTATTCCTTTCACATAACACATGTACCCCCCTCTCATAAAACTGCATCAAAAGTGAAAAAAAATTTTCTGAATAAAGACAACCATAATTTAATGTTTATATATTCATTAGTCAACACTGCTATTTATGCAGACCATATTGTAACTATTCATTTATGCGTGCATGTTAAAAATGACTAAGACCATTAATTCAGTCAGAACACATATGTCAGTTTGGTGAAATATTGAAATCTCCCAGAACTATAATGAAGACACCAGGCCTTGGTTGACTGCACCAGATTGCTGTTTACTGGACAGCAGGGATGAAGATTCAGTAGCAATAGCAGGCTCAGTATAAAGAGATAAAGAGAAAGAACATTTGGTTTAATATGAGAGAATTTAATCTTCCTTTGAGAAGCAGAACTCTTGAAGGGCATCACATATTTGACTTTATTCTGGCTTCTCTGTTCAGAATGATGGAGCCATGAGGTATGATCTGATACAGTCTGCAATGGGTGGGAGCAACCAGCAGGGCTTGTAGATCAGCAGAATGGTTCAGGCTCTGGGGTGGGAAAAAATGAAACAACATTATAGTCAGAAGAATTTATCACAGAATGTTATTTCAATGTTTGGATATCTTATGCAAGTTGTCTTATTATCATCTCTGCAGGATCGTCAGTGACTGATGAAGGATTTCTCATAGGTTACTTATTCAGAAAATTTGTCATTCCATTTTCAGCTCTTTGATGGAACTTAGTTCTTCAGAATTTATAAAGTTGGAGGCCCCACTCTTCCCAGCACAGACACAATTAAATTCCTTCTTAGAGGATTAACAAATGTTAGCAACACTTACTTGTGTAAAGTTTCCATGTATTGTTTTGAAGCAAAAGAGGTAACGTCAAAGGCAATTAAGACTGTTTCAGATGTTCCATGTTAAGATCTTTCTAGACCCTGCATGGGCTCCCATTTTTATGTTGGGCTTCCTCTCCAGGCTAAAGGTCTTGAACAGTTCGGAAAAATGTTCATAGAAAAAAAAGTAAACGTTATTTTGCCAATGCTGAAAATCTTATTAATAATTTATGGAAGGCTCCTGCCTTCTCCATGTATTGGAAGGACTTCATAGCTGGAAAGAGGTAACTTTTGTAAGATGAACATGACTTCTGCTGTTGCCATGAGTAATTATGGTCTTTGGCTAATTTTAATCCTTCTGAAAATTTCACACATGGTTATTAGAGATCTGTTGAAATTAAACAAATTCATTCCCCATTCCATTTCACTGATGTGCTTTAAAGCAGGACCTCCCTTGCAATTGCTATTTCCACTTGCTTTTACTACTCTGTCCTGGAACAAAAAGCAGAGATCCTGTCTTTCTGGAGTGCTTAGTGTCCTATCAGATAGTTCATCACCAGTGAGGAAAGAGTCTTAATGAGCACCCAGGAGACAAAAGCTGAATTTGGAGGATGTGAGGAGATGGAAGGCAGTGGATAGACCAGGCTGAGACTATAGACTAGCAAGAAGGTAAGGGGAAGACAGGCTAGTGGGCAAGAACTGTGCAGTAGAGGGGAGAGGAGGCTGGAGAAATATTGCAGAAAAGTAGAGCTTAGGAACACAGAGGTGCAATGGATCCGTGCTCACAAAATCACTCCACTAACCCTGCAGATAATGGAAAAAGTCCCAGATTCCCTGTTCTCATTCTTCTATTTGTTAGCAAATTATCAGTGGCATGAACAGTCAAAATGTTTATCACACCTCTGTAGCGCTAGTTATCAAAGTGTGGGACAGAACAGTTATGAGATCAGTTAGTTCAGGTGGGTGATGTAAGTTGCAAATCTGAAACCCCAGTTTTGCCAGTGGCCATTAGGGGAATGAGTGCAATAGCGTACAATTCTGGTGTTGGCTGGCATGTGAATAGTAGAAGCAAAGCAGTGTAGTGTCATGCTCTGAACAGTCTTATTTTGCTATTTAGGAACATTCCTGTATTGCATGTTAATCTACACTTTTTGAAGTGGGTTTCAATAAATAAACATGGAGATCATAGCCTGACAGGAACATAATGATATTCAGCAAGGACAAATGTAAAGTTGTGTACTAAGGAAGGAATGATACAGGCTGGGAATGACAAGTCTGCTGAAGATGACCTGAGTCAGGCCAGTGGAACAGGTTGCCCAGAGAGGTGGGGCCACCTCTCTCCTTGGAAGTTTTCAAGATCTGACCAGATGAAGCCCTGAGCAACTAGCCTGACCTTGCATTTGGCCCTGCTTTGGGCAGGAGTTGGACTAGAGACCTTCTGAGATCCCTTCCAATGTAAACTTTCCTATGATCCTATGATAAAGTAGTTAAAATTTATTCAGATGGTTCCTACAAAAGAAGGTGGGAACAGTGTTCTTGCTAACTGCTGGTGAAATAGCATATTTGTTCACCTGGCAGTAAAATGAGATTCTTGTCAGTGGGTTTGTGAACTATCATATTCCTGGTGTCTGAAAATAAGACTTCATTAGCAAAATGTCACTTGCCTTTATTATTGCAAAGTAACCTTTTGAAAGTGCACTGACCATAAAGTAATGTAGTCATTTCATCTGGAATCTGCAGATCATATAAAATAATAATGTATAAGAGAAGCATGAAATGCTTCTATTAATCTCTATGGGCTATTAGCAATAAAGCCCAATTATGGCAATTTATATATAAGCATTTTTAATTTTTTAGTATTACTTAAAGTTCACAAATGAAAGAGTTGTATTATTACGATATATTCAGTCTAATGAATGACAGTCCACTAGTACAATTAATATAATGGCTTTTACTTTAACAGATGCTCAGAAATATGTTACACTTAAAACTATACTTTGTAACAATAATATATGAATCTTAATACTATAAAACACCTTGGCTGAGGGTATACCACGTTGTTGGTGGATTTATAGTGATTTTAGCCTCTCACTTCATTGACTGCTGGTCTTGTCCTTTAGGTTTATACAGTTGTGGTACTTATTTCAGAGTTGAAAGGACTCATCAGTAGTCCCTTCTCACCTCTCATGCCATTCTACAAATTGGCCACCGGAAATTTCCTTCAGTACCTTCAGATTCTTTCATTATCTAGTACAAAGGGTCATTTCATATCAAATCAAGTGCTCCAAGACCTGCTAACATGAGGACATCCTGAACTCATAAATCTACTTCATCTGATTTCGCCTCTGTAGGAACATTGGATGTCATTTGGTTTTGAGGGCTGTCTGTCGCCAGATGTACTCCTTGTTTTTTATTTACCTAGTGACTGAATTTTTATGGTCTCTTCATAGAAGTCCTCACAAAGTAAAAAGGTATCCTTAAGTAAAAAATCCCAAATCTTCTCTCTTTGTGCTTTGACCGATGGTAGTATTTGCAGAGTGATAGCTTTGAAAATCAGCTTCTCAGTACAGGTTGTACCATAGCAGAACCACCATCTATCCTCTTGTGATGACTCTGTATGAAATTGGGATCAGATTGTATTGCAAAAAACCGGCTGCCTGATTCTCTAATTCCTTCAGGAGCTTGCAATCATATTTTCCAATAAATATGCATGGTAAAGACAAATACTTTCTGTTTACAAACAACAAACTAAACCCACAAAATATGCTTCAGTGGTAACTATAGCCTTCCTAAAGTTAATCTGCTCAGGTAAAGCAAGGACCCTTACAATCTTTTGTAAAAACATTTCTCTGAAGGTTTTACAAACACACTGTCATGATCTTTTTGTGTGTGTTGTGGGACACAGCCTACAACATCAGTTCATATAAAATCTTGTGCTAGGAAATATTGTTAAACTTGAAGTACCTTGTGTGATCCATCAGCAAATACATTTAAATGAAATAGGAGACAATACAAACCATTTTTTGATCAGTCTGAATGTGAATTTTCTTTCTGTTTCTTAATGACTTTCTACTTGGTCTGAATTTCATCTCTGTGTTTCAGCATTCTGAATGTTTTTTGCTGTTGCGTTCCTGAGTTACAGGTGTGTGCTGCAGGGTGAGAGCAGCAGTCCCGTCTGGGGGTGGCTTGGGAATATGCTACCTGGCGGAAGCACGAGCATTTGTGAAATTTTGAAGACAAGAGAATGAAAGATGAGGTGCTAAATCTGAGATCATGTCTGCTAAAATGAGCTGCTGAAGAGCAAAGAGCAAGCTGCAGTTCCTAATGGACTCCTGCAAAACCTCTGAACCTTTTATTTCCAGTAATAGAAAAGAAACCTGGGTGTGTCTCAATGTGTGGGTGTCATTTTGGGGTTTCTTTGGGTAAAATACCGCTAAAATAACAGTTTTGAAAGCAACTTTTTTTTTTTCTTTTGTCAAAAGATGGTCATGCTCTGTATTTGTCCAGTGTGCCTGTTCCAGATCCCTGTAGTTGATAATGCTGCATCCTCAGCTCCCACACCCTCTGTTCTGGCCGCTGTGCTATGCATCATTTCAAAGGAGCACAGCTGGGTGCTGGACTGTAATTTCTCATGCAGCTAGGATCAGATCCATCAGTTCATGGGAAGTTTAGGACCAAGACCTTAGAAGTGGATCGGGAGGTAATAGACTAATGTTCCTGCTGTGTTCACAGAGGCTTAAACCAGTGAGAAGAGGGTCAGGCACATCCATATTATTTTCACCTTTTGCCTCAGATGACATGATTTGCAGTAGTCTCATCCAGAAATGACAAAGGAGTGGCTCCCTGCTGTGAGATCCTCATGCCACAGAGAGCTGTAATGAGTTTGTAACGAGTTGAAGCTAAGGGAGACTTGTTAGTGATTACTGAGACAAACCTCAGAGATGTACTGAGTGAAGGGTAAATCTTTCCACCACTCTCCATCCTGAAATATCTCAGGATACTTAAGGTATCCTCGTGGTATAATGTAAGAATTTGGGAGGACAAAAAAGTCCTAAATGCATCTTGATAGATTGTCCTTTCACTCTATATCAGAAACTTTTGTAATTAGTCAGCCATTATCAATCATTAATGACTAGAAATATGGTTAATGGACAATATATGTTTCAAAATCAGTATCAAGATCTTGCAATTGTTGGGCTGTGGAACTGTCTCCTTGTAAAATTATAAACAAATATTTTGTCTGTGTGTTATTGAAGAGCTCCAAATACATAGCTGGAATGTAAATGAAAATAACAGAGTAAAAAACAGGAGAATATTTACCTTGGAGTGTAGTCCTAAACTGAGATTTAGTGTTTTTTTCCACTTCTGTCTTTTATGATACCTACAGTATATTTATATTTTTATAGATATGCACACATATGTGTGTGTATACATATAAGTGCTCAATAAAATGTTTTATTTTGGTTTTCTTGGAAGCATCAGTTCATCTGTGTTTTATCTCAACATAGGTAATATATATACAGATATTAAAGTAACTGTGGAAAAATTAAAAATAAAAAAATCCAAATATTACTTCTGTACCTCATTTACAGCTCTTTTCAAAAAATGTGTTGTTATGAATAAACCATTTACTTACACAAGCATACACTCTGCAGGATTTCAGTTACAAAAGAATTAAAAGGTCAAAGAATTACAATGTGTTTACTGCATCCCTGTATGACAGCAAAGCTCATTAATATTTGCCATCTTCTGTCCGTCTTAATTGAAGTATTAAATCACATGTACAGTCTGGAGCAGCTTGATTATAGAAGGTTACTTCCATCAGTTTATTCCTGATTGGTTTATTAATTACTGTCCCTGCCTCTTCATTCAAATGAGCCCT
This sequence comes from Pterocles gutturalis, assembly GCF_000699245.1. Classification (NCBI taxonomy): domain Eukaryota; kingdom Metazoa; phylum Chordata; class Aves; order Pterocliformes; family Pteroclidae; genus Pterocles; species Pterocles gutturalis. Next base: position 871 of record NW_010136514.1, on the reverse strand, counting down.
CTTTCCTCAGGCTAAAAGTGCTTATTATGTTTAAAAATAGTATGCCATATTTTTAAACAGAAATATATTGTAAACATTTAAAAGGAAACCTTGTACTAAACTTGGCTTTGGTGGAATTATGATTTCTTGTACCATGAAGTCTGACTTTTCACAGGTGACCCCTGACAAATTTCTAAATAGTTGTTACTGAACCTCCTTCCATACATAAAAGGATAGGAACGAAAAATGCTGTGAACTGAATTCTTTTTAAAGTCATGTAACAATATTTCAAATATATAGCTTTCACCCATGGTTCTGTGGTATTTCCTCCTGAAAACTGTTTGCTTACAAACCTGCCATATTGTGTCAGCTGATGTGCTCCAAATAGGTGGAAGAACTTTTGATGGTAAATCAGAACCAGATCTCCTGCCAAAGTCACGTCTGGAGACCCTACAGATGCTGTGAAAGACAAGCTAGGAAGGCAGGGGCTTAGCTTTCCTTCCTTACTTTAAATATGTACTTCAGCAGCTTGGACACTGCGTGTACCTGAAATCCATCCCGATCACACTCCCAGTTTGTGGAATTTAAGAAAGGTTTGTCTTTATTTACTTTGTAACAACAACCACCCTCTCCATCGAGCGGGGAAGGGCGCAGCGATCCTCCTTTGCTGAGCTGCTCGGCTTCAGTGAATGCCCTCCTAGACCCGGTGTCTGTCCCTCTCCCCACGAGGGGACAGCACGGCCACTCCAGCCACCTCATCCTACAAGCCAAAAAAAAATTGAAAAAAAACCCCCAAAACCCAACCCCAAACCACGTCAAGTTTAGGTATATAATTATCCCCTCAGGATCTCGCCTAAACTGCTCCCAGCCCACGCTCGTTCCTCACGCTGTC
>NW_010136513.1:0-888 GCF_000699245.1 Pterocles gutturalis | reverse complement strand
TTTGTCATTTCGGTGTTTTTCCCCCCAAAAAAACAACTTTCTTCCTCAAAAGCAAGTTTGGGGTTTTTTTCCCCTAAATATTTATTTTTTTTCCCCAAAACCAACTTTATCATTTTTTCCCCAAACCCAAATTTTTCCCCCAAAACCTAATTTATACATTTTTTCCCCAAAAATTTATTTTTCATCTTTTTTCCCCAAAAACCGACTTTATCTGTTTTTTTCCCAAAAAACCCCAAGTTTACAATTTCATCTCCCAAAAACCACCTTCACCATTTTTTCCCCCAAACCCAATTTTTTTTCCCCAAAACCAATTTTATCATTTTTGCCCCCAAACCCAAATTTTTTTCCAAAGCCAAATTTATCCATTTTTTCACCCCAAACCTTTAATTTTTTATCTTTCTTTCCCCAACCCAACTTTATCATTTTTCCCCCCAAAACCAAACTTATACATTTTTTCCCCAAAACTTTCTTTTTTCATCTTTTTTTCCCAAAACTAATTTTATCATTTTTGCCCCCAAACCCAAATTTTTTTTCCAAAACCAAATTTATCCATTTTTCCCCCAAAACCTTTAAATTTTTTTCTCTTTCTTTCCCCAAACCAACTTTATCATTTTTCCCCCCCAAAACCAAATCTACAATTTTTTTCCCCAAAACTTTCTTTTTTCATCTTTTTTCCCCAAAACCAACTTTATCATTTTTTTCCCCAAACCCAATTTTTTTTCCCCAAAACTATCCACTTTTTTTCCCCAAAAAAACCAAATTTATCCTTTTTTTTCCCCAAAAACTTTCTTTTTTTCCTCTTTTTTCCCCAAAACCAACTTGTTACCTTTCTCCCCCAACACCCTTCACCATTTTTTTTCCGAAACCACTTTTATCTTTTTTATTATT
>NW_010136512.1:10151-14593 GCF_000699245.1 Pterocles gutturalis | reverse complement strand
CCAGGGATAAGCCAGAAATCCCCAAAAACACCCCATCCCTCCCAGCCCAGTGGGGTGAGCCCACAGGTGCAAGCATCGGGGTGTCAGGCACCCTGGGCTATTTGGGGACACTGCTGGATGGGTGTCCCAGGAGGTGCTGGCACCCAGGCTGAGACCCACAGGGGTGGGAGAAGGTTTGCACGGGATGGAGTAGGGAAAAAAATTTTCAGTGGGTGCCTTCTCCCTCAACACCTCCCCAGAGCCCTCTGACATTGATGTGCCCCTGATTTTCGTGCACATCCCTTGGGGTGGTGCCAGCCAGTGTCCGGCTGCAGGGTGCTGGTACGGCTCCTTCCTCCCCCCCCCCACTTCCCCCCCCCAGCCACTCCCTCCAGAAATACAGGACAACGGGAGCCCCCGGCTGCCTGCAGCACCCAGGCACAGCTCCATGCCAGTCCCCATGACCCCATGAATATGCCCCATTGTCCCCCATCTGACCCACACCTGGAGGGTGCCACCCTCCTCTTCCTCAGCCTGCTGCAGCCCTGGGGAATGCGGTGAGCCCTCCTCCATCCCTGCCCTGCATGGGCTGAGCCTCGTTGAGAATTAAAAAAAGCTGTTGGCCTGATTTGTGCCCTGGTTGCATCCCCCAGGATGGGACTGAACCCTGGCCATCCTCCTGGGGGTGACAGGCAGGCCACGTGCCAGGGTGATGGGCACCAGGGGTGTCCCACCGGCTCTGCCACCGTGGTGGGTGCGCGGGGCCGGGGGGACTCGGGGCACAGCGTGGCAGGGACGGTGTGAGCGGGGTGCGTGCACCTTTCTGGGTCTCCTGGGATGCTGGGGCTGAGCCGGGGCCAGGGCAGCGCAGAGGGGGAGATGCCACCAGAGCGGTGGTGATCAATCTGTCCCCAGACGTGCCGCTCGGGAAATGTCAGGAAAATGCCAGGGAGCGTGGGCTGGCTGGTCACACTGCCCTGGGCTGGAAGGACCCATCGATTTGCTGTCTGAGATCGATGCCGCTGACTTCCTGACATATGCCAGGTCCTCCCGCAGGATGAAATGTCGAGGCTCTGAAATGCCACCCGAGGGGCTGTCCCAGCAGCCTGAGCTCATCTCTTACGACTTCCCCAGCCCTGGTTCCCCCCTGGCCAGCCAGGGAAGACTCCCTGGGCTTGGCATCCCCTGGCCGGTCCCCTGGCCGTGCCTCTGGGCAGCGTGGCTGTGCTGGGGGGGCTCGCCCAGTGACCCCAGCAGAAATACTGGAGGAGCGAGCCCCAGGCAAGGGTGCTGGCAGAGGCTTCACTGCTTGCTGCTGCTCCGCTTCCAGCCCTTCCTGAGCACATCACACGGGGCATCGAGATCCAGCTATTTCCTTCCCCCTCCAGCTCCCATCGCTGATGGTCCCAGCAGGGGATGGCACTCTAGGACCCCTGCTGTGATGGTGGAGGTGACTGACACTTCCTTGATGGATTTTATTGCCCCATCTCACTTCACCCAGCAGCTTCCCCAGCTGCTGACCTCCAGGGAATGGCTTTTTAATAGGTGGTCGATAGCATTTTATTATGCAGCAACAGCCACCTGCGTGGAGCTTCAGGGTGCCCCATGCCGCACGTTGGGAGGACATGTCCCCCCACTCGGGGACAGCCGGGCTGTGCAAGGATGTGGCTGCAGCTGCTGTGGCTCAAGCTCCCTGGTCAGTTCCAGGGGACAGCATGTCCCCCTTTGGGTTTTTCTGGGGGGGCCCTGGTGCTCAGCACAGCTGAGGTGGAGTTCAGAGCAGCCAGAAAGGTGAGGCACCGGCTTTGCCTTCATCCAGCCTTGTGTCCCCAGCTGCCCTGCCATCCCCGGGTCTGGGACTCCCCGTCCCCCTCGGCTGCCCCAAATTCCCCTCTCAGAGATGCATCCTGAAGGCTTGCCAAAGCCATGGCTGCAGCACGACCGGTGGCATCCCCTGGGTGGGGATGTGCGGGCAAACCTCGCTGCCCTGGATGGGATTTTGCAGCAGCATGTGGAGACAACCCCAGGTCCCCGGGTACCGGAGCCAGCCGGGCTCGCGAGGGATGCTGCAATCGAAGGCTCTCATGCAAGTCCTTTAATCCCATAATTAATTTTAGTAAAAGCTGCAGTCAGGGCGTGAAACCTAATAAAAAAGGAATCAGTCTCCTGGGGGACAACGGCTTCATGGAGAGGGTTTTACACCCCTCCATCCTCAGGAAGGCAGTGGCTGCTGGCTCCTGCCTGCCTCCGGCTTGTTGCAGCCCCCAGGACGGGAATTACGGAGCCTGTTTGCTCCAGGGATAATGCTCCCCACTGCGCTGTGCCCTTGGGGTCAGTTTGGTCCCCTGACACCCTCCCAGTATAAATTAGAGGGATATTCCTGCCAGGGAGGGGGTACGGGAGCAAAGAGCCCTGCGCGGGGGGAGGCAGCAGAAGCCAGGGATGGGGCAAGTTGCTCCTGCTGCTCCCACATGTGTAACCGGCCAGGGGATCAGGATGGCTGTGGGGGAAAACGATCCCAAAACCCTGCCTGGGAGTTCTCACCAGCTAACTGATCCTTTTGGGACCCAAGGGAGCCCAGAAGGGCCAGAGCAGAGGGATGCCAGGGGGGTGGGAGCAGGGGGGGAGTGTGCGGATGCAGGTGGATGGCGCTGCTTCAGGTCTTCGCTCAGAGCTGGAGGGAGCATCTCTCTGTCCCTGCAACATGGGGCATGTGGCTGGGTCAGGCTGCACGCCACCACCTCCTTTCCAAATGCTTTGTTTCCAAGGAGCCATTCTCCAAAAGCTGTCCATCTGTCCTCCCAGATTTATGGCAGCGTCTGTCCAACAGCCGATTCCTGCCTAACCACCCGCTCCCGGCCCCAGGGGAACCTCCTGCCCCCTGCACTTGCTCAGCACCCCCATGGCGAGCACCCATCCCTCCTCCATCACCCCTTGAGCACCCATCCCTCCTCCATCACCCCACAAGCACCCCCACCCCACTCCCAGGAGATTCCCAGCAGCTTGTGGAGCTGTTTTCCCCCCGTGCCGCCACATGCTCCGAGTGACACGGTATCTCCGGAGCTTCCAATAAAAAGATTTATCACTGCAGCTTTGAGGATTAAAAAGCAATCCATCTATGAGGCTCCTCCAGCCTTGTAAGGCTTTTTTTTTGTGCTGTGGTTGTCTGCAACAGGCATGGGGTGGGGTTTTTTTCCTTTACGGAGCCAGACTCAAGTTTTACAGCGATCGCCTCGTGTATTTGGAGCCTTGATAGATAGCTCCAGAGAATGCCAGCACATTTTTTGCTGCCCCTCTTCAATAAGCCAAGGGACGGGTTGTTTTTTGCTGCCTTTGCACAGCCACGGTATGGGGAAAACTCATCCAGCGTGAATTTGGCAAAGCCCTCGTGTGCCTGGGAGTGAGCGGTCCCTGGGGCCGGGCGGTGGGGTGGGTTTGGGCTGCCTGGCCAAGGATGCAGCACGGCCGCCTTTCCCACCGAGATCCCAGCCTCTATGAGGGGAGCAGGGAAGGAAATGTCAGGAAACCACAGCGGTGTGCTGGGTTTGAGCTCGGCACTGATTTAGGCTGCTTTTTGAACCAGATTGTAATTATTCCTCTTATTCCAGGATAGCAGTGGTGGTGAAAAGCTAACGCCTAGTGCCCACAGACTGGTGATGGGCAGCACAGAGGCAGGCAGGAGGACAAACAGCCAGAGGAAGACATGTAGGACTTGATTCTGCTCCTCAGGGGCACCCATGGGCTCAGTGTTTAGCCCCACACCGAACGCAGCCCATCTTCCCACTTGGCTTCTCGGTGGCTTCCCGAAGAGCCGGTACTCGTGGGGAGCAGCTTTCCAGGCAGCCGTGCACGGGGAGGCTGGGAAGAGGAGGTGGGGGGAGCACAGCCCGCCTGGGGGCTCAGCGCGGCTCCGGATGCTCGGGCTGACTCAGCCATGGTACGGTGTGACTGTCACCAGTGCTGGGGACGGTGTTCTCCACGTCATGGCAAACCCACCAGCCAACGGGACACACTGGGGCTAGATGGGGAAAGGGCATCTCCAAGAAGGGAAGGTGCGGGTGTTATTTAAGGACCTCCCTGCCTGAAATCCCACCGTCCTCACGGCAGGGTCACGGGAGGTACAGACGTGCCATGCACAGTGCTCTTCCCCACACCTAGCAGCAACATGCAGGGACAATTTCAGGGGTAAAGTGGCCTGTTAAAGCCACCAGGCACCTTCCCAAGTGTTACAATCCCACTGCAACGGGTTAGAAGAGACAGTCTGGTTAGCCCACACCTTCTCTGTGTTGTTGCTAAAGATGACAGAATTGATGCCGGAGGAGCCTGCATGATGCTTAATTTGGTTCACGGGGACACTTTGGTTAAGAAATGAAAGCGATGCATAATTAGCACAGCAGTAAGAGGATTAAAGCCGGCTGGATGGCAGAGCTCCAGGGCAAGCGGGGACTGCTACCAACTGGCTG
>NW_010136512.1:2762-10109 GCF_000699245.1 Pterocles gutturalis | reverse complement strand
CAAGGCCCCCACATTGTCCCTGAGCATCGTCCCCAAGCAGGTCCCTGGGGTTGGAAAGGTGGTGGACCCTAAGGCTGACGTGGGGACCTGACAGCCTGCAAAGGGCTTCCCCACAGCCTGCAAAAGCCATGCTGGGGGTTCCCAGCTGCCTGGCACACATATCCTAGGGGTCTGCCCTGGTCCCCTTGGTGGGATGTGGAGGATGAGGGGTCACGTCTCTTCAGTCCTCAGTGAGTTTTCTGCATTCCTCTTGACCAGCAATGGCAAAGTAGCTTTTTGACAAGTGTTCTGTAGCCTTTAGGGGCATGTGCCTCCTTTTCAAATGTGGGTTTGAGGGTATTTCCTTCTGCTCAGGACCTGCTCTGTGATGCCAGTCGGGCTGGAAAGGACAGCCCTTGCTCCTCCTCTCCACTGTGCCCAGGCAGCATCTACCCCTTCCTCCCGGCACCCAAAGCACCCAGCGGTACCTGGACTGACCCCATCCAAAATGAATTTGCAATGAAAACAAGTAAAAACCCAAGACGTGGACCAGTGTTCAGGGCTAGACCCCAGCTGTCCCTGCTGCAATGTTATTATAACAGCAGACTTTAATTACGGGGTTTTATTGCTCTTTGTGCTTATCACGGCAGCCAGGGCGAGTTTGTCTTTTCAGTTAAGGACTATTTAATGTGGCACATTGGAGAAAGCTGTCTGAGAGGCATCGGGAAGACAAACACATCTTTCTTATTATCTTTCCTGGGCAGGTAGAGCGCCTGTCTCGCATTAACGACCAGCTCACATTAATGATGCTGAGACCCAGCGTGAGACACCCCCTCCCACCCCCGGAGCTTGCATCATGTGCAGGATGGTCCCAGCTGGCCCTGGGACTAAAAGCCAGGCCAAAAGCTCTATTTCACACAGGAATCAGCCTGCGGCTGCCAGGAGGGGAAGACACAGGTCCCCAGTGGGTATTTGGAGCAGCTCTCCCAGGCAAGCCCCTCTCCATGCCCCAGCGGGCAGGCAGATGCCTGCAAGCACGGGAGCTGCCAGCAGGCAGCAGAAAATAAAGACACAGAAATAAATCTGGTTTTCCTTAGCTCCCGTGCCTGACCTCTGCAGGGACCACTGATAAAAACCCTTTGCTGGCTAGCACTCGCCTGCACAGGCTCAGAAAGAAGCTGAGCAGCGCTGCCCTCCTTCGTCCCCTGTCCCCCTGCCAGGTCCCAGCCAGGGGATGCTCTGGGGAGGGGGAACTCCTTGCAGGGGCTGCAGGTTTATGGCAAGTAATGAACAAGGTCCTGTTTTGCTCAGGGTAGGCTTTTGGCTTGTTGGTCCCAAGTGGCAACTTCCACCCCAAAAAACATCCCTACAGGTTGCCTGTGTCTCTTGGCTGGGCCAGATCCCACGACCCAAAAGTCTCCACGTGTCCTCTCCCTTGGCAGTAGTCCCAGCACACGCATGCGTGTGCCCTCCCCAGCCAGGCACCCACTTTTCTGTGTCCTGCTTGCAGGGAGAAATGTAAACCCTGACCCCACTGCTCCCTTCTTGGCATCTCCCACTGCCCCCATTCCAGCCCCCAAAGCACCCCTCCCCTGCACACCGACCTCTCCAGCACTGGGCTGGGCTTAATTCCTTCCAGTTTCTCGTCCCATGCTCAGAACAGCTGGGACTAATTTGCTGCTGCTGTCACCAGGAAGAAATCAAGTTAATGACAAGAAAGTCATTATAATTGAGGAGACCCATCAAGCCTCACGGCTGCACTAATGAGGAACAGGGGAGGGTACCGCTGCTGCCTGCTCCCCCTCTGTGCTCCCAAACCTACAGCCCCTGCCCATCCCGCAGCCGTCAGCAATCCCAGGCTCAAGCTGCCTTTTTCCAGGTGCTGCTTTGTATTAGCACCGTGCCCTGGGCCCCTCTGGTTAAGAGCTCTTTGCTCTTCCTGGTGTTTTCCAGTGATTTCTGCTCTGGCTAGAGGAAGATGCCCATCTCTCTCCAGTTCTCCAAACTCCTCCTGGCCCCAGCTCCAAACCTCTCTGCCTGGGCTGGTTTCAACAACTGTCTTGCACAGATGGAAAAGCAAATGGCTTGAGCTGGGCTTCTTTCCTATTTTTCTGCGGCAATCCCGGCTCACAGGCGGTGAATCCATCTGGCAGGAGCCTGAAACACACCAGCAGCAAGTGCTGTGCAAAAGCATCATCTGCGTGAGCCAGGAGCCCTGCAAGATAAGGGCTGGACGAGGACTTCTTCAGCTCCCTGCCATGGAAGAAGGGAGATATGTGAGAGATTTCTACTGGCTGGTGGATGGTTGAATTAAATATACAGCAGCAAAAAGCTAAAAGAAAGAGAACACAGTAAATGGTGAGGATGGGACTGAAAAGCACCCGATTGCCAGTCTAGGTGGGTGAGTGTGGCAACTGAAGAGTCTAAAGGTTTTTCCTCCTGGAAAGAAGGTTTGTGTCTCTCTGCTGAGCGCCCCTGTGCAGATGTAACTGGGAGATGGAATGGAGTTTAACCCTATAGGGCACGGGCTGCGGAAGGGAACCACCCCTCCCTGGACCTGAGATGGGTCTGACAGGTCATAGCCACCAGCATCTCCTCCCTTGCTGGGACCACCAGCCCCTGAGAGGTCTCTGTGTCCACTTGCGCTCCTCCCAGCTCCTGACCTGCTTCCTTGCCCCAAAAGTCTAACACCCCGCTGGTGTACCAGCTCCGGAGCTGACCAGGGCATTTGGCCAATGCTTCATCACTTTTATTCTGCGGGTGTGGGTCAGGAGAGGCTGGGGTCAGTGGGGAGACATCCTGTGCATGACTCACAATTATCCCCCAGAGCCTTCTGGAGATGGGTTCGGGGATCTCCAGCCCCATCCAGAGGGTGAGGACAAGGTCCCAGCACCCGGCTCTTCTGTGCCAGCGGTAATTTTGGTCACAAAGCCTGACCGTGCTCAAGCCAGGAATTAGCAGAACAATTTAAAACTACAGGAGAGAGCTGGCCAAGCAATCTGGTCTCCTTTCAGTCTAGCACCCGGAGCATCTCCAAGTGCAAAACAGCCCTGCTCTGCTGAGGGGCTTGCTCCCCCCTTGCCAGCGGGGATGGGTCCTCTCCAGTGCCACCAGCAGGTGCACATTCACAGTCACACCAGGAAAACATTTTTGGCAGCTGGGACACTCATGGGCGTGATGTGGCCAAGAAGCACTTGTTGGCGTCTTCAGGACCTGCTGGTCTAAGTGTCCCTCATCCAAGAGGCTGCTCTGTGCTGGGCACGAGCCCTGCAAAAACAGGCTTGTCTCCCAAGAGAGAGATTTAATGTTTTTTCTACAGAAAACAGCCAGGCACTTTGCCACAAGCCACCACGTTGCTGCTGTCCCCTCTGAACCCCCCTGGTTGCTGCCTTCGCTCCAGCCTCGACGGTGGCAGGGGGAGGATCTCCTCTCTGCAGGTGAGTGCAAGGGCAGGAGCAAGGCAGGGAAATAGATCCTGATATCGTGCAAATATCCCCTTGAGTCCGAGGCACTGGGGAAAAGAGAACGGACCACACATGAGTAAGCAAAGCGGGACTCTCCCTGCTCGGTGCATTTTGCATCCTCCAGTCCTTCCCGTGCTAAACGCACCTTTGAATACCCAGAGGGTGAAGGTTTGTGCTACGCAGCACTGCACAAATTCTGCACTAATGGCAGTGCAGCTACAGCCTGGCGCTCTTTCAGACCCACCAAGGTTTGCGTTTTGCTGGTTTTCCAGCAGCAGGGAGCTGGGATGCTCTCGTCTCCGCTGCCTTTGCTGGGGGTGGGAGCAGCTCTCAGCCCATCTGCAGGATCATTTCCTTACCCCAACAGGGATTTTGGCCAAGGCTTTTGTAGAAGGTGCAATGGTGGGACCAGGTGCCGTGTTAACCCCTGCACTGCTGCTACCCCAGTGCGTGGGAGGGTTTGGGCCAGTGTCATACAGAAACTGCCAGTCTCCTCTGGGCACAGGCAGCCTTCACCTGCAACGTGATGGAGCCGCTTGAAAATCAAAGGCCAGGGAAAACCCAGTTTAAAAAAGCAACCAGGCGCTGCTGTGGCTTTCCCCAAGATTCCCCTCTCCATTCTGGACGTTTCTCCCAGCACAATGTCCCCTCCCAGCTGTGGGGTGTTTTATCACCCCCAAGGCTGGACGATGCTGGCCCCGTGGTGGGAAGCACCTCGTGTGGTGGAGCTTGGTTTCCCCAGGAGTGATGCACCGAGCCAGGGTGAGGATGTGGCGCAGGGTGAACCCCAGTGAGGCAGTGGGACCAGTTTGGGTGCTGCTCAGCCAAAAAGTGCAGGGCAATGCCACCCACCTTGCAGGAGCCCCAGCCCATTTCAGCAAGTTTAGGCACGAGGCTCACAGCCCGGAGGGTGCTGGGTTTGGCACCCGTAGCACTGGTGATTCCTTCTGCTCCCAAAAAAGTGCACGGAGCAAGCCCCCCACCACGGCACAGACCCCGACCCCTGCCCATCCCCATGGGGACATCCCCAAGCCTCAGCACAAAGGGGTGCAGAGACCCAGCAACATGCTTTCCTCACTGCCCCAGCCTCCTCAGGAAACACGTTTTGCTTCTAATATCCCAGCAAACCCTCAGCAAGGCTTTTATACGTGCATATGTACCACCACAGGTATGTATTTAGGCTGACCTCAGTCTCCGAAAGGCTTTTCTAGAGGAATTGCAGCAGCTCACCCAGCCGGGGCTGCCTTACCGGGCGAGGTGGGACACTGGGAGCACCAGGCACTCCTGCCTCAGTGTCCCCTTGTGGCCATCCCCAAAGAGCTGGAGGCACCTTCTTCCTCATCCCTGGGGGCTGTAAGAAAGCAGCTTCCCTTCTCTTTCTTTCCAGCCTTTTTTTTTTTTTTTTTTTAAGACTCTTTAAAGAAATACACTTAAAGAGTCTGGATTTCAAGCTGTGAATCAAATCTTTAGGAGAAATGTAACTTCGCAAAGGTAAGACAGGCAAGAAACAGTGCTCAGAGGTTATCTATCCTGCTCAGAATAACTGCAAAACCCCTCTTTTTCCAAGCAATGGGGTACCCAGATCTGTTCTCCTGGGCAAGGCAGAAAGTGCCAACGGCTTGTAAATTATATTAATGGACCTTTTATTGGGCAGATGCTATATTATTGGACTATGACATGGGGCAGAGAAAGTAATGAAGGTAAATGGTGCAGAGCCACCAGAGAAACAAATCAAATAAGGGTTTGACAGCATGATCTGCGCTTGTATTTGCTCAGAGAAAATTGCAAGTGCTTGTGGTCTTCATGTTGGAGGCCAGGAAGAGCTCTGGCAGGGGGTTGCTGACATGGGTTTGAGAGCTTGGATGGAAGTCGTGCCTCTAGTGGCTTTGATGCAGTTAATCTCAGGCAGCGTGCAGGCTCTGCCCTGTGCTCCACATCATCTGCATAATAAATATGCTCAAGCAGCCAGATAATTATTGGGAATATACAGCCTGGCAGTTGGTGGGCAGACCTTGCTCCTGCCTGTGCCATGGCTTGTTATAAAAGGGTTGTTCTGCTCAGATTTATCTTCCTGATCCCATGGCTGACAACATCCCCGAGCTGTGCCGGGAGCAGCACGGATGCTCGGAGCCCAGACCCCCATCCCCACCATCCACCCATCGCATGGCTGGGGGGGCTTCCCTGGGGAAGGGGCTGCCTGGTCCTTCCAGCCCTTCCCTGCTCCCTGGGAGAAGCTCTTGCTCCTGCAGGTCGTCACAGCACTAATTCAGGTCCTAAGGTTTTTCAGTGCAGGCTCCCATCCCATGTAACTATTGTACTCCTCAGGAGCAGCCCGTGCCCCTTCCTCACCATCATATAAGCAATTATTAATGCATTAGTGTTGGGCTGCTGAAACATAATGTCTTTATAGTCAACAGCATTAAGCATTTAATTACCCAGCGGGATGAATCAATGTGCTCCTTTCTTTGCTCTACAATTAAAACAGAGCTGGAAAGATGCAGCGTAATTTTCAGTCTGCTTTACGCTTCCTCGCCATTTCGTGTGCAGGAAGATGAGCTGATGGCTTGTCAGGGATGGGAAGGAGAGGACTTGTCCCCAAGAAACCATGTTCTCACCTCCCTTCCAGGATGTGGACGTCATGATCGCACACTTGTCTGGCTTAATGGGACACTGCTGGGTCGTTCAGGACCAGGTTTGGGGTCTGACAACACCAACAGTGGGAAAATTACTGCTTTGAGTCTTCTTTTTAACTAGAGTCATAGGAAGCTTGAAAGCAGTTGTTTTAACTTGCACCCTGCCAGGGGGAATTTCTGGTGGTGAGAGCTGCAGAGAAACAGCCCAATGTGCTGCTGGGATGAGAAACAAACAGCCCGCGAGCTGTCCAGGCTGGGGAAGGACTTCCAGCCCTTATTTTTAACCTGCTTTCGATGGAGCTCACCACAGAGGCTGGAACAGTTTGGGGGGGAAAGCTGGGGGGCTCAGCATCCCTGGGGCTGTGCTGGTGACTCCTGAGCTCTGACCTTCCCCAGGTTCACGGGTGTTCTGTACGGCTCGATGCCAGCCTGGGTTACTCTGCAGGTACAGTCAAGTGCAAAGAGAACCCTTCCAAAAAGCCTCGTCTCCTGGCCAGACCTCCTGATGCAACCACGAAAGCTTTTGCACTGTGGCTCTGCTCTCTACTCTGCAGGTACAAGTGCAAAGAGAACCCTTCCAAAAAGCCTCGTCTCCTGGCCAGACCTCCTGATGCAACCACGAAAGCTTTTGCACTGTGGCTCTGCTCTCTCCCTGGTTGCATTTAGCTCTGTCCTGGTGTTAGAGGTGAGGACACGGGGAAGCCCAGGGTTTGCTGTGCTGCTCTGGGTGCACGTGGCTCCCAGGGCTGAGCTCACCCCTCCCTTGGCTACAAACAGAAAAATGAGGGGAGCATGGGGAGACTCCTGCTTTTCCAGTTTGCACTCAAAAAAGATTCAGTTTTTTTGTTTAAGAAGGGAAAAAAAAAAATTCCCCTGGTTTGGGTTTATTCCAGGCAGAGCGTCTGCCTTCGGCTGGGGCCCGGGAGCTGCCATGAGCTGGAAACAGCCCAAGGCAGCCGTGAGCAGAGGGAGCTTCCAGCAGGTACACCACCAGCGAGGTGAGGCAAAGCCCCGGGGTCGCTGCACCACGAGCAGTTTGCAGATGTTTTACTCGAATCTCCAGACACAGTCACCCCTGGAGACCTGGCGCTTGTCTGGATCTTGTTCCCTGTGCTCTGGGAGATGTAGGATGCACAGCAATGCCTTGCGCACAGAGGAGCTTCCCTCCTCCAGGCTGTCTCCGCAGAAGCCCTACAAAGCCCCCCCAGGGTCTGCGGGGCAGCGCAGGGAGAGGAGCGATTGCGTGGAGAGGTGATGGGGGGGCCGGCTGG
>NW_010136512.1:0-2745 GCF_000699245.1 Pterocles gutturalis | reverse complement strand
AACTGGGATCGCCTGTAACTTCTCCCCAGGCTGATCTCCCTGTGGGTTAGAAAGTGTCCCAAGCTCCCCCCTCGCCACCCAAATTGCTCCACCCCTCCCTAGCCTGGTTCCTCTTCTTTATTTGCACCTAACCCAAGTCGTCTTTGTTTCAGTCCCACTTCAGTCCCTCACAGTGTTTTTTCCAGGGCTGCAGTCATTCCTCCTGCTGAGCAGAGCCCGAGGGGAGTCCCCCCCTGCCTGGGGGGCTCTGGGTGGCTGTGGGGGCTCCCTGGGAGCTCACAGGCAGGCAGCAAGGTCCCACTGCCCACTCCAGGCACGACTGTCCCACGGGCTGGCAGGAGGGACATCTCGGGGGAATCATTGTCTTCTGGAAATAGAAAAGCCCTTTTTCTCTGCAGGGTACCTGGAATGATCGCTTCGAGGAATCCTCACTGCTGGGACCACGTAGCAGCTGAGCTGTGATGCCAGGGAAGCCACATCTGATGGCTTTTCTAGCTCATTCTCCCATCTCTGAGCACCCGTGGGGTGTTTGGTTGGAGGTCGCTGATAGTTTTCTGGCAGGAGATGCCTGCATAAGCCACACGTAAAACTGTGCTTGGCTGCTGCTTTTATCTGGTGGGTATCAAATGTGGGGCTCATCTCAGACCCTCCTCTGTGTCCCCAGATCTCCTGGGAGAGATGCAGCAGGCGGGTGGGATGTCCTTCTCAGCTGAACCCACCAAAGTGTGTTTTGGGGCACCACGGTGACCCCATGGCTCCCACCCGGGACAGGCATTGCAGCCTTTTGTCACCATCTAGTGGAACTCCCAGCCATGACCAGGCACAGCCTGAGCAGGACATTCGGGGACACTCACTCCCCCAGCTATGGTCCCTATGTGGGTGTGCCCCCAGCTGGTCACCCTCCTTTCCTGGCTCCCCCCCAGCCCTGGGCACCAGCAGCCGGGTGAGGTGTCCCCAGTGCTCCCAGGCTGGGGAGCATCACAGGGAACAGGCGTCTGCTGTGCCAGAAACTGTGAATCCCCAGCAAATCCCTCCTGGGGTCTCCGTTACACCAGCTAGATTCCTTTTACCTGCGGAATTAGATCAACGCTCCCAAGATGCAAACGTGCTCCAACAAGAGACAGATGCAAAAGCGCCTAAAATACATTCACTCCACAAATAGAGCTGTTAAATCTGCTCTTTTGGCCAAATTACTCTGCAGTTGGGAGAATAGATGGAGCACAGGGCTGGGAACCGAGACCAGCCAGCTGCCAGCCCAACCTTTTGCTGAGCCCACCCTGGCACTGTTATTAGACACACGCAGTGTCCTGGCTGCCAAAACTGCCCCTGGCTGAAGCAAGCGTTGTCCCTTTCCCATGGTGAACCAGCCCTCCCGCAACATGGGGAGGAAGCGAGGCCAGCCCCGGCACTGACAGCAGAGCTGTACGAGCAATGATGATACGGGATTTGGGGATTTTGTTGCAGCACATGCAGGCACAGTAAGGAGGAAGCAATCAGCTATTGCTTCAGACAGTTAAAAATTCCTGCCAGGAGGCCTCAACCTCTTCCATCTCAATCACCCAGTATCCCCACAGGCCACCTTGGATCTCTGCTGCTGCTTCCCCTGTGCACTTGGGGACAGCTCCTGCAGCACGCTGTGGGACATCAGCCAGATGTTGCTGTGGTGGGACAGGAGGCAGACGTTGCTGTGTTTCACAGGCAGAGTCCAGCTGCCCTACAGAAGGGGGTTCCCCAGGTGGGATCCCCATCTGCCTGTGTACGCGACCAGAGCTGGGACATGGGCAGTGTCCCCTCTGTCCCCGTACTGGTTGATGGTGGCGATCTCTCTGCAGGCTGGCTTGCTCCTGGAGAGCCTGACTGATCCCACCACCTCTCTGTCTGCAGGTGCATCTGCCATGGCTCTACCTGCTGGAAGCTGTCCCTCCTCACCTAGCACAGAGGCACTGGGATGCTCTAGGAGGCGACCAGAGCTGGGACATGGGCAGTGTCCCCTCTGTCCCCGTACTGGTTGATGGTGGCGATCTCTCTGCAGGCTGGCTTGCTCCTGGAGAGCCTGACTGATCCCACCACCTCTCTGTCTGCAGGTGCATCTGCCATGGCTCTACCTGCTGGAAGCTGTCCCTCCTTACCTAGCACAGAGGCGCTGGGATGCTCTAGGAGCAGGGTGTATTGCCTCAACCACAGCACGTTGTTCATTTTCAAGTGGCACTGTGCAACCCAGGGATGTCCCCTCGAGGCCATCAGAGCTCTGCAGGAGGACATTCACTGGGAGTCTGGTTTCTTTCTTTAGGGCTCACTAGGATCTTGTGGTCCCCGGGTTAGGGGCTTCTCTCATGGAGGCCTCAGAAGGGCAAAAGAACTGCTGTAGTCACCCGGGTGTGTGCCAGGAGACCCCAGGAGCTGGCTGGGCGCCCAGTTTGATGTGGGAGGAGATGTAAAGCAGTGGGGAAGCCCCAGGGAACACCAAGTCAGGCAGGGACACGGCAGCAATCCACCCTGTTAAACTGGGGTGCTGCCCTGTGGTCACTCCTCCCCCGACTTTAGAGCCACTGGGGTAACCCTCCACAGGAAGAAAGCAGATGCCATCTTTCAATGAATGAAGCCAAAACCACTCATCGGACCAGCACAGTTTGGGGTTTTTTCCTCCAGTTTTGGACCTTTCCTTCCCCCCAGGAGCCCGCAGAGGGGAGTGTGACAGCTGCAGGGTGCACCCCCACCACCTGCAATCCCAGCGACACTGCAAAC
>NW_010136511.1:9581-54124 GCF_000699245.1 Pterocles gutturalis | reverse complement strand
CCCCCTTTTTTAATGCAAACTTCTGGATAAATTGTCTTTGTTCTAGCAAGCAGGAACTGTAAGGTATTTTGCTCTGAGTTTTGGCTGGAATAAATTTCAATGTTGAACTTTTTATGAGGGCCTTCTACCTGCCTGTCCCAAGGTTATTTTCTTGTATCTGTTACTCTGATGGAAGCAGAGGAGTTCGCTTGCAGTGATGGTTTCTACCTGGAAAAAGGAAAAGCCAGATGAAATGCAGTGTGTATGTGTATCTGATGGATCACTACAGGCATCTGGCATGTTGTTTCTATTCTATTTCCGTTTAATGTACAAGTAACTTTCAGTAACTGGAACTCTCAAGTGATGTCAGGAGGGAAGAGGACTTTCGTGTGGGTTTTTCAGGAATATCTGGCTTTTCAGAATATGTATGCTGGCATATCCTGCTGTATCGTAGATTTTTGGACTGCTGCATATCCTGCTGTATTGTAGATTTTTGGACTGCTGTCTTGTAAGTCCTCAAAAGGGCAAGCAAGAGCTTGGGCACATTTTGGGTGGCAATCTAGATAATTCCCCCTTCTTGATTCCTATGCAGCAGAGCATTTCGTAGCATGGAGTTGAGGGTTAAGTTGAACCTTTTCTCCCTCTGCCTCAAAATATTTACTACAAAAGGTAAAACACCAATGACATGGTGTTAGAAGTTCTGGCTCTTGCCTCATCTCTCCTGAAGGTTTGTGCTATGGATAGTTCTCTTTACCCTGGTATGCATCACCTCTGCCCTTAAACATGTCTTTCTGTGCTCTGTGATCTGCCTTGCCCCAAAGGAACACACCTGTCTTGGCATTTGAGGTACGATGTGGTTTATGTACCAGAAATCAAATCCAATAGTGACTTGAAAGATTTAGAACAAACATGTGAACTGTCAGGGAGAGACAGAGGTGGTTTGAAGGAACTGTGTAAAGGATACTTTTTTATAGCTCCTTTAGGTATATTGTGATCTTGAAATAATTTATGAGGAGTTTCTGTATCACCATGGCTGGTTCTTTTCTTGGGAAAATGGAGTGAATGATCCTTTAAAGTTTTATTTTGTTTGCTTGTTTATTTTTTATTATCATGGCACACATGTTGATCATCAGTTCAGTAATGAGTTCTAGATTTAGTTGAAAAGGGAGATAATATTGTCGATGTATTTTCTCTCTCCTGAACCCATGACAGTTGTGTTCAAGCTAAATTTCAGCCAGCTACTTCTCCTAAGTTCATTTCTTGTAAACACGCTGATGAGCTGGTAGCAATGAGATGCACATCTGAGTATCATAGATGTGTTCTAGCCTGTAATGTGTCTTGATTTTTTTTTTTTTTTGGTGTTTCAAGTGATGCCAATGAAACTAATGCTTGATCTTGAGTGTTTAGGGGGAAAGTTTCTCCTCGCTAGCCTCTGATTTTGCCAATCTTTGCGCTGTTTCCCATCTGCCACACTGTCCTTGGTACAGTGTACTCAAGAGGAAGCAGGAATTTTCATCTGAGGATAAGCTGGGTGAAAGTTCCTTACTAAAAGGTACCTCTACACAGCTAGCTCAGGAAAATTGGACCCTTGATTTATGGTGGTACTGATGTCACTCTTTATAAAGGTACTTAATCAGTAAAGCCCTAGCACAGTTGCAGTTGTTATGGTCAGAGGTTGTGGTTTTTTACTAATATAAACTGTATCTGTGCTAGTAGGGTTTACCAACAGAGCCGTGTCAGTAAGCACAAAACAAAAAATAGTAATCAAAACTGTGTTTTAAGTGGCAGGGACCATGGCAAAAAAATAGTTTGACAGAAAACAAATTAATCAAATGGATAATGACCTTATGGGTGAGCTAAGATATTGCCTGTGCATCACCTCCTACAAGAGATAATTTAAGGAAAAAAGAACTAACCGAACAATTTTTTCCCTTTGCTGAATGAGGATGTAATGAACTAGAAGCAAAGGGTTCACAGTAATGGTGTGGTCATGATTCTGAGTCGTTTATTGATTGCCCTCTCCTGCTTTCTCCGTGACTCAGTACATAACTCCATAGGTTATTTGTCAGGAACTCCCTTTCACGGAGGAGATATGTAATCATTGAATCATGTGCCAAGTTCTTTCGGTTTCATGTAGCCTGGATTCATGAGAGTTGATCTCAGAGTAATTTACATTTTAATCTTTGTGTCATGCCAATGAGATCTCTCAATAGAGGTAAAAGTGGCAGAACTGAACTAGGAGTCATCTGTGGTCTCAGGAGTTTGACCAATTGCCACAACATCTTTTTGCAGCGCAGTTTGCTGTGCCTGTTGGTTTTGGGTTTCTGCCCTAGTTATGTCAAGCTAATGCAGAAAAGTAAACCCAGAGATGTTAAGCTATGCTTGATTGCATGTCATCTGGGCTAGCTTCTAAAGGGCTGTTGGGACTGAGGCGAATTGTACAGTAGTTTAACATAAATGGCCTCTAATTGTGAGCTCCCAAATCGATGGTTTTCGAAGAGAAGCCTTATAACAGGTGTAATATGTCAAGGCAGAGGCTGATGCAGTGTGTTATGTTCTGCCTGTGTGGGGCCAGTAGTAATCAGTTGGGGAAGATGGATACTCCTTGGTATATCTTCCCCGTTCTGAAGTCTGTGTTTTTGGGATGTTCCTGGGCTACATTGGGATCATTGTTTAACAGTCCATTAATTTCGTGCTTTAATGTTGTTGTTCCTGAAGTGATCCTGTTCCTTTGTAGGTTATGTTTATTAAAGAGCTCTTGTTCTTCAGATAAATTAGATGAAGAGCTGTGATGTGTTGAACTTAGATAAACTTAGGTTGAACATTAGAAGTTTTCAGCGGGCCACAGAACTCGGTCTCCAAAGGAGGTAAAGGAACCATGTTGTTGATTTTCTTAAACTTTATTTTAAAAGTAATACTATGACATGGTTCTTATTGAAACTACATTTGGATAAATACTTGATCCATTTTGAATTTTTTTCCTAGTTTTGTTACTTGTGCTTCTAGAGGATGCGTTTTCTGAGCGTAGTTTTTTGTTTATTGAGAGAATACTCTCTAAAGAAAATTGCACCTTAGAGGATTGCACCTGGAGCAATCCCAGGACCTTTCTTGCTGTTTAATTGTTCTCAACTTCTCTTCAAAACAGAACGCCCAAAAAGCGCACGTGCATTTCCCTTCCTGTCTTGTGCTAGTACTTAACGATTCTCATCCTCCTTCCTTACGTAACTAATTCAGGTTTTAGATAATCTATTTTTCCTGTGTCCATTTCACTGGCTTTCTGTTTAAAAACTGATGTTGTGGCACCAGTGGGTTTCTTGTGCTTCGCCCCTGCAGTTTCTGATGTCCATACAGCCATCTTTAGTTATTGGGACATGTTACCTGTAGACCAGAGTGCACTATGTGAAATGAAGTCAGAGATTAAACTTCAGCATACTTTCTGCCTCCACTTTTACCACTTCTTCACTCTCAGAATTAACCCTTAGCTAGATATCAGAAATGTGATTCAAAGGGAAAACCTCTGCAGAGGAATGGGAATAATATATACTAAGGAATAGAATTCATTACAGAGAAGAGTCTTGTGCTTTGCATTTTTGCTTCCAAGGGTGGGTAGAATGGCACGTACATAATTGCAGGATTTTTTGTCATGTAACAAATATTCTGGGTTTTGTGATGATGCAGTAAAGGCATCTGAGACAATGGAGGGTTGACTGTAGTGCCAAGGTATGAGAAAAATATTTGAGCTTCAACCTGGCCAGAAGTGGGCATATCATGTGACAGCTTTTCTTGGAGCTTGGAGCAAGTTCTTTTTTGTGCGCTGCGTGTTAGAGATAGTAGTTACTTTTTGTGGTGAAACTTGTATTATTTTTTAAAAACATATTTACCAAGGAATGGGTGAGGCATTTACATGCTTGTCTGTATACTGTATTGCAAATATAGCAGTAAGGTTTGTGGGGAAATGAGTGGGTGGGGTACCTCTAAACAGTACACCAGGGAGAGGAGCAGAGTCATAAGCTTTCCTTGAATGTGGAGAAGGAGCTGGGATCTCAGATACTAAGCGTTAGTATTAACCAGCTTTTGTGCTTATGCTGGATCTCTGAAGCCCCTTAAGAGCATCAGCCTTACTTAAAACCAATTTCTACTTAAATTTCTGAAAAAGCTCTGTAGCTGTGTGTGAGACTGCAATGATTATACTAGTGTGCAAGTCACAAAGTATAACATGGTCTCAGGGGGCTGCAGTGAGCTAGTGGAGCCCTATGGCAGTAGCTGCCCTTCTCTTCCCCAGCACGGTGCAGGTGTCTGCTGCAGAAGGAGACTCTTGAAGAGGCAGAAGGATCAGTAAAGTGATTGAATGGCAAGAGAAAAGCCTGCTTAATGAAAGGATTCGGCTATCATTTGTTGCTAAAGAAACAAGTATAGCTGTGAACTGCTGGGGACTTAATTGCTTTGAAATTTTCAGAAAGTGAGAAGCTATCTCATATGTTTCATTTTTATGTAGAAATTTGTTTTCCAATTTTCTGAATCTGTTGAATCTTTTTTGTTCACTTAATTTTTCTTCTGTGTTACAACAAATTTTTTTTCTTCATTATTTTTGTTCTCTGAATTAAGTTACCATTCTTAGGGGATTTTTTTTTTTTCCATTTTAATCTTTAAGTGGGTCACACCACAAATAATTCTGCGATGCACAGTTGTGAAAATGTTTTTGGATCAGATTAAGGCTTCTGTGTGCTGCAGGCTTGATAGAACAAGTTAATAGTGAATTTTAAGGAAGGTGCTAGTGTTCAGTGTTGGGTAGGACGTGCCAGGTATGAGATTAACATGTCTGTTTTGCAAGAAAACTTAAATGTATAAATGAAGTTCATCACAAAATACCACAGCAGTTTATTGGTTGTTTTAGCCATTTAGTATGTCAAAAGTTTTACTGCTTATATGTGAGACAGTTGCTGCAGTCCTATACACATTTTAAAGTTCTCTCAGAAGAAATGCTGAAAAGATGTGCAGGAGTATTTGGAAGATAGCAAAAATGCCTTAGGGCTGGAGTGTACTCTTAATTTTGCCAGCTGGTAGTGCCAGTAGTTACCTTTTACAACCATAGCCATTCTGTTAATGGTGTGCTTATGCAGGTAAAGCCATGGTTATACAAAATAGTTCATGCTGGAGCCCTGAAATGGGCTGAGGTGTGGCTTCTGCTCCTTATCAGTCTCATTTCCTCCATGACAGGAAGGTTTTGCCTGTGAGGTTGTATTAATAAACTACGCTGTTTAGACATATATTTTGGATGAGAGGCTGTCATGTTTCAATTTGTTTAGCATATTAAAAAGAAAATTGAAAAATTATTTTGGTACAGTGTTAAGCTCTAGAAAATTGTTTAATCTAATGGCAAACTACATATCCAGAACCAGGGTACTGAACGATGTAATAGACAACAGCACATGAAAAATGGGGAAGAATGTTTTGATGACGAATGTTGAGTACCCAATTTAAATAATATACTGAAGGAAATGATGGATGCTGCCTTCAGTCAACTATACTTCTGCAATTGGAAGTGGTAAGGCCTTTCAGGAAGATGTGCAGTAGCCACTGTAGATTTGCAGTGATGAGCTGGCAGTGGTATTTCAGATGCTTCAGAGTGGGACCAGGCTGCTGTTCTGCTGGGACAGCTGCTGCACGTGCCCTGGTGCAGCGCAGGGCAGCAGCTGCTCTTCTCACTAATGGTACTTGCAGAAAGTACAGTCAGTGACTTAAGTATGGCTAAATGCTAGGATAACCACTAGAATTCTCTAATCTTTTACAAGAGGGCTGAATAGCAAATATGATGTCTGCTTCTGTCTTTGAAGTGCTTGAATATTCTTTTCCCAAGGAGCATGGCAGCTTGCATGAAAAATGGTTCTTGGATCAAAGGAATGGCCGTCAGTCTTCCTTCTGGATGCTGGGCGTGTCAGAGAGTGAAGCAGTGCTTTTAAAAATGCATAATTTCTTGATCTGTTTCTGGTTTTATCATTCCAACCAGCCTTCACAGCAGTGAATTCTAGCTGAACTAACAGTTGCTTGTAACAGTAAGACCTGCTAAAAACTGATTTGTATTATATTATATTTTTTAGTATTGGCTTAATGATCCTTTTTAATCAACAGACTGCACAAAAGAACATGTTCTGAGGGAAAATCAGTTCATTCAGGACAAACACATGCTCACTGTGTTACATTATTAACACAAACATGCCTCTCTATCAAGATGTAGCATGTTTTGTCAGTAACTGACTGATCGTCAATTAAAAATCCATATACAGAGTAGACACAACTGCTTATTGTGAATCTAGGTATTTTGCCTTTGTGGAGTCATTAATGTATTTAACTGTATTTGGTTAAGTCAGTCTCCTGTGTTATTAACTGTTGAATGTAATCAACACATGATATGATTGCAGGATAGAGGTTGGCGGCCTCCCTCTACCTGGAGGAGGAGGAGGTGTGCCTTTCCCTCCTGCCTGCCCCAGCCACCTCCTCTCCTTCCTCTCTCAAAATAATCGATGGAGAGTGACCTTCTCCCTTCAGCCTGCTGTTGATTCAGCTCCAGCCTTACATTAAGTGGCTCTATGGTGAAGTCATGAGGTGAGGGAGCTGACTCACAACTGCTTGCAGGTCAAAGGGATGCTTTTTCTACATTATGTACACTTCTCATTGCTTACTTCCCTTTTACATGTTAGTTTTCTGATAGCTCAGTGAGTTGAATCAGCTCGTGGATGGGTGAGCTGGCCCTGGCATAGAAGGAGGGTGGTGCTGGAGGCAGTGGGGGAATGGGACCTCCCCATCAGTGGCAGCTGGATTTGTCTTAGGGAGTCCTGCCATTAATGATTTTGCCTTATTAGAGTTATGTTGGTTTTATTTGATCTTCAGCAGTTTTCTTCTTATGTGCACATTAACTGGATGTTACATGTGCTTTTTCACTAGGCTTGAATTTATTTAATGTGCAAATATAGCTGGAAAGCAGCTGAAGGTTTTTCCCCTCCTCTTTTCCTCTTTAGGAGCTTACTAAAAGCAGTCACTTTAAAGTCTTAGTGTGTAAACAAGTCAACAAGATCTAGCTGAAGACTTAATATAGTGCAATTAAACTGTGAGGCCTACCATAGAATAAGAAATGGAGTTTATTGTACCTGGTTGTTTCACAAAATTGGGAATGTTGGATTTCTTGTACATAGTTTAAGTAGCATTTTGCCTGGGGGAATGGCGGATATTTGCTCTCCTGAGCTGGAATAGTGTGAATACTTGAATTCATTTGATGCTTTGTTTATGGATTATATTTCTATGCAGAGAATAAAAGTTACAACTTTTTAATGTTGGTGGTAATTCATGGTATGTGATAAGCAGAAAGGCTGAGTTTGCTTTTGTGTCTTTGCTTATACAGCTAGTATTTTTTTACCTTTGTTATAGCTTTAAAAGCCTCCGTCGCTGAGACTTCAGTGCTGGTAATTCATTTATTTGTCCGTGGAGTAACTTTTTGCACATGTCACTGCAGTCACGACCATTGCTGTACTATTTATTGTACCAGTATTTTCTTACAAGTAGTCATGCAGACATCTTACAATATGCTTTATTTAAGAAAACACACCACCTCCAACAACAACAAAAAAACCCCTTTCTACTGTTAAGTAATCAGGTTTTACACTATAGCACGCATTTCTACTGTTACATAGATGGCATATTTTCTGACCCTTCAAATAAGAAAAAGTTAACAATTACAAGAGAGAGCATACTCCTGACTAGTGAATCTATTATTTAGAGAATTTGAATCTATTAAAAGAGAGGAATTTGTTTATCGTGCTTCTGTATTTGTTTGTGCAGCATTTTTTTTTTCTGCAAAAGGGCTGTTCTCGCAGAGAAACATTTTTAAGTGTTGCCTGCTTAGTTAAAAAAAACCCCAATCTTATATATGGAATGTATTGGTTTTAAATTGGACATTAACTGATTGCATGGTCAATGCAGTGAACAAAAAATATAAAGCCTTATACGTAAAGCAAACTGTGCATGGGCACATGCTGCATTGGCAGAGCTGGAAATTATATACTGGGTGGAACAGTGGGACTACTATCTCTTGCTGTCACAAAAGCCCAAATGTCCCAGTGTGCCCGAGTGTGTGTCAGTCGCTCTGTGTCCGTTTTGCTTAAATCTCTGGGTATTTGGCTGCATGCCATATTGGTGTTTGATGATCCTTTTGAGTTTATAATGTCATTTAAGATTTCTAAATGTGGCTGTGACACCAATACTTTGAGGACCTTGAATTTTGTTAGGTTTGACATGCTTGAGTGTTGGTAAAATAAAATGCATGCCTAAGAAAGCCTGAGTTTTGTATAATGTCACTCATGGTGTCTTTTAATAAATGGATAAAAGTAGTGAGGTTTCCAGGAAGGTAAGATAAAGCAAAGCAGCCCAGCAGAGCGCAGAACTGTCTATATACGTGTTGCAGTTTAGCTCTTCCAAGAATCCCACGATCCCTTTCTTAAGCCAGAATCGAATTTTATCATGAATTTGCAAGGCAAACAGGTGCTAGTAATGTGAAACTGTTCTCATCAACATGATGAGGTCTGTTCTTATTTACAGAAAATGTCATTTGATGTTGTTTCCTTTTTTTCTCGTTTTGCAGATGTGGGTGGTTGTTTCCGATCCCACACAGATGTTGTCATTGTCTATTGTGCACAGAGTGCTGTTCAGGGTAGTTCTGCTGGGCTGACAAGGGAACAGCCTGGCTGTGTTCTCCTCACTGCATGAAGTACAGCTCTGAGAGACAAAGGGCTGCCCCTACTTTTTTTTGGTGGGATGTGGAACAGGTTCTTCGGTAATAGAGTTTTGCTTCAGGGTTGGTGGAGTCTTCAGTCTTGAGGCCCCAGAAGATGTTCCTGGCAGTGCCACTGCATTACTTGCAGTAATAAAATTGAAATAGCAGAAACAACGCATTTATCCTGTTTTAGATGATAAATGAAATAACCTTGACGCAAAAAGTCACCTGCAGTAATTAAGCATGTGGATTTCCTTCTCACTGGTGCTGGCAGTCTTTCCTCATTTTTCTAAATTGCTAGTGAGAAATTCATACAGGAACTTACCTGAATTGGGAAAAAAATGTTTAGTATAAATATATGCTAATTAATTGTTATTAATTGAGTATTTTCTATTAGATATGCCGGTACACGTAATAAAACTTATGTATGGCTTGTGTATGCATGTAGGTGTGTCTGATTTATGCAGAACCTGCATGGTTTAATGAATAAGTCAAAGTGGTAGACTGCTTTTAATTTAAAGAAGAAAACTGAGCGCTATCTGGACTAGGGCACACCATGAGGACAGTTATTATTCTGTATTTATGTATGTTCTCCACATAGTCTTTTAGTTTAGAAGGAACATAGTTGTGATCCAGAAAATGACTGTGCAGAGACTTCTTGGTTTTGATTAATTTTCTTTATATATTGCTGTAATACAATATCTTGTGATTCCATCTAATATTTTTATTCTCTCAAAGAACTGTTTTGATTCCTATTGGATTTTATTCTGCTTTAACTCATAATCCGAGAAATTAATACTAGCAAGTTTTTGAGCCAGTCCTGCTCTGTTATATGGGCAACAGCCATCTGCCAGAATGCATCTGCTGAGTAGTTGTTAAATACTATTATTATCAGTGATGATATGCAAGCATGAAAGGATCCAGCTTTGTTTTCAGGGCTCATCTTAATTTGGCAGGAGTGGTATTCAAAGGGAGAGATAAAGGGAACATTTCAAATGTTGCTGTGATGCTTGAGGTAGTCTTCTATGTTGTGGGGAAATTGTACTTACTTTCACACCTGTCTCTTTCTAGAAAAAAATTCCCGTGTGAAAATACCGTAATTTTCAGAAAACGCTGCTTTAAATGCCATTACATTTTCATTAAATAACAGTGAGTAGTCATGCTTTTCTTAAAGGCAGTGTTCTGTTCCACTACATGTGACAAAATTGAAGCATAAAATTTTCTTGTCTAAGGAATAACCTGTGGGCACTTTTTTATCTCTTAGGATACCAGTCCTGTGTTTGTAATTTCAGTGTTACAACCCCTTCTGTGTGCAGATTATGAGCAAGAGATTACTACAGTGAGACAATTACTATGTTATAAAGTAGAAGCAACAGAAAGTCCTTGTGATCTGTTCAAGAATCAAAATAGCTGGTGGAAGATCTTGTTTCAACCTCCATCATGATACTTTTACCTGAAAGTAATCTGATTAAAAACAACCTACCTTATGCTTTTCATCAGCTGTGTTAGGTCAGTTGCAGGCATGGAACAGTGAAGGTGTGATCTTTGTAGCTGGCTACCTGAAATACCTATTTATGGACATTTTCTTGGCTAAAGATCTGAGTGCTTGTCTACTTCACCTTTAAATTGTTGCCCTTGGGCCAGCCCAACTTGTTTGTGTTAAAAATCAAAATGACTCAAAACCAGCATCAAATGGGTATTTTTAGTCCTTGATCAAAACATGATTGAGTAAGATCAGGTTTAACATTTTGGGGTTTATGGTGAACGAGCTGGTATTTTGATCAGGAATCAAAGTGCATGGTATTAGATAAGAGACTTGAACATGTACTGGTTATAGCTGACTTGTTACTAACATCACAGACGTTGTATGGAGATAGAAATTACAGACTTTCAGGGTAATACCCCTTCTTTGTAATGACAGTGTGATCTCTGCTCTGTCAGCTTCAACTGTCTTTTGTGTCTAGCAGAAGAAGCACTGTCAGCATTTTTAATACAGGATTTCCTGTTCTTTTCTGTCTAGATTAGAGTTCTAGAAGTATGCTTTATGGAATTCACTTGTAAGATGTTTTTATTATAGTTTAAATGGGGATGTATGTGTTTAGTAACAAAAGCTTTTGTATACTCATTTGTACTAGTAATACTTTCCTATTTTGTATACAGAAGTGAATATATATATGTGTGTGTGTAAAAGCAAATGTATGTAAATATACAGACGAATTAATGTATTTGGATTCAAGAGCCAAATATTTTTAGGGAAGGAAAATAGTTTATGTAAGACAAATTTTATCTTTTTGAAAAAGATACATATCTGGTGTTTGGTTTTTAATGTTTTCAAGTGCCTTCTTTACGTCCCTGTTATTGGTGACAAATCTTGTTTCCCATAGAATGAGAGGGGTGAGACTGTATTTCAGTATAAAGTTACAGTAATATTGATATGAAAAAGCCAGGACATACCACGTGTTTTGACATAGGAATAAGCTGCTGTCTGTAGCCTTGTCTGCATCGTGCTCATAGCTCCTGTGCTATGAGGCTTTGCGGTTTGTTGTAGAATTGCTATGGGTGAGTATGTACCTGAACAGTCGTTGCAGAGCAACTGAGACGTGATGACTTGTATGTCAAAAACCCAATATACGAAGGCATTTTGCTTGACAGCATTAGTTGGAACAATTTATCCTTGTTAGTCTTGCCCATATGTAGCATTTGTACAGTATGTGGCTTTGGATATAATTAATGTACTCTTTAATTTGTTCCTGTAGCATAAGATAATGATCTTAATGTGAGTACTTAGATTCTGTATCTTGTGTTTTAAAAAAATTAAAAACACAGGCATTCAAGTTTGTCATGGAAAGCTCTAGTTCAGCTGTCAAGGATGGTTATCCACATACAAATAGCTTTGCTACTTTCTCTTGATCTTCAAGTGTATTATACTGACCTCACATTTCTATTTTTGACATGCTTTTTTTCTGCTTCTTTTCCAGGTGAAGCAGGAGCTGTAGAAGGAAGACCCTGTGGCTCGCAATCATGCCATTCCCTTTTGGCAAGTCCCACAAGTCTCCTGCAGACATAGTGAAGAACCTGAAGGAAAGTATGGCAGTTCTAGAAAAGCAAGATATCTCTGATAAAAAGGCAGAAAAGGTACAGTTAGGATTTTCCAATTGCTAAACAGTATTGAAAGGGCGGGGGGGAAATTACAGCTGTTGAAACTGAATCAATGAGGAATTATTTTTGGGTTTTATACTCTGATAAAGACCAAGTTGTTCTGTACCTTTGAACAGGTACGTTTCATGTTGGTTGGCTTTGCATTATTATGCCACTAGCAGCTGATGTGATATTTAAATAATTTGGTTTGTAACTGTAGGACATTGCATTCTGTAATAATCAGCTCATACCAATGCAGTGTTCTGGTGCTTGTGACCACTGTAGTAGCTTTACTACTGTACAGTAGTTCTGTCTGTGCTTGTCCATGCGAATGTTCACAGAGCAGAGTGGCTCTGTTACTGAAATGGAGGAACTTTGTGTCTCCATGGATGTCAGTACAGGGTATACTTTTACCTTCCCTTGCCTTTTCTTCAGCCCACAAGAAGATGTGATGAGAAGTTCCTGTGCTGGTGCAGCTTCGTTTAGATAGGATGGTTTGCTACTTCAGAAGCTGTACCTTGTGACAGTCATTTGCTTCTCAACTGGTAGTCTTGATAGCTTTACTTAGAATTACCTTCAGGTTCAGCCTGTGTGCAGCTGCGTCCTACCTACTGACTTGTGTGGCAGGGGTATTTACTGTTTAGATGAAGTTTACATGATAAACTCAGCACAAAGGCATAGATTTCAATACTTCCAAAAAACCCCAAACCAGAAATGCCCCAAGGAAACAAAACGTCTCCCTCTTCCATCTATCAGCTTTTGAAGCAGGCTGTGATACCCTTCTTGGATCCTCTCCCAGCATTATTTAACTGTTCTGTGCCATTCTTGGCATCCTTACAGAGTCACGTGTAGGAGTTAGTCACAGTCTTTTTTCATGTTCACCAGTATTTTTAAGCAGAGTATGGCCAGCTTCTTTACATCCAGGTTCACCTAGATTTGACATTGCTGCTTTAAGAGCAGGTGAATCTGGATCTTAACTGAATTGCCATCTTTATCATGATACTCTATCCCAGTGCCAGCATGAGGTATGTTCCAGGTCCCTTGCAGTGTATCGTGGTATTTTTCCCCTGATGCTTTTTCTCTCTTGCTGGAGGGAAGAATGTTATGGACTGTTATGCAGGCCTGAGTGGAGGCTGGGAGGATTTTAATTTGCTTTTTTTCTTTCTCTAATAAAGATATCTGTCAGGAGAGGAGGGGTAGGAGCATTCTGAAGAATCTGTGATGAGACATGTCAGTGCCTCCTTCATCTCAGCCTCATGCTGGAGCTGTGGCTTGATCGTAAAATCTGTGCTCTTTTGTGTAGTCTTTTTCTTTTCACTTAGACCTCTAATGGGGAACAGGCCATCTCCATTCCACTGTGCATAGCTGTGCACTGTGTCACATGCATGAGTTCTTGATGCTCCAGATAAAGATTATTATGTACCATTTGCTTCTTGCTGGCATTTAATCTCACACCTTCATCTCTTTAAAGACCTTGTTTATGTGAGGATGCTGCTTTGACAAGAAATAATATACTAAGCCTGTAGAGTTGTTTCTCCTGTGACATATGAAAAGCAACACATTCTGCTTGAAGGAGATAAGAAAGCAACCCATGTTCACTAGGTTAAGTGTGACGAGGGTTAAATACTGCCATTCACAAGACTGAGCTGGATGGGGTAGTGCTGGCCTCTGTCATCCTCATTGTTCACTAAGGAGGCCACTTGATGAAGCTAAACATTCACAGCATTAGCGTCCACTTCTCCATACAGAGATTCTTCAGGAAACAGTTGTTTCATTGGCAAGTGAAGACTCCCAGGAAGATGGCAGTGGTTGTGGCAGTTTATCTCAGGTTCTCAGATTCTTTGCTGGTTTGATAGAGAAAGTTCTGCAATATCTTACAGACCAGTCATCACATTTTTGAGGGTACAGCTCTGATTAAACACCCTGAATTTGTGCCTTCTTCCTATCCAGTCTATAGAAATGACTGGAGTAACTTTGCAGTTAAAAGATAGCAAGAGTCTGAGCAGTAGCCATTATTCAAAAAGAAGAAAAAATTCTACATGCCTATATCAGTATTTAGGCATCTTCTTATCTTTCACTGCCCCTTTTATTATTATGGTCCTTTCTGCAGTGTAACTTTCCAGCCTCCTTTGGAGAAGCATTCTGTACTGGTGAAAGGGTGAGATCTGTGGCTCGTAGTGAAACAGAAATAGAAAAATTCACTGCACATAAAGCACAAAAATTATTACCCTTTAGGAAAAGGGGGAAGAATGTCAGAGTTTTTCTTTTTTTGTAACTCCATTTTATTAGTGACTAGACTTGTATAAAATAGAGTGTCTCTCTCTCGTTTCTGCTTCATTGCTGCTGTTTCATCTGGGGTTGTGCTTTTGTAGCCTGTCAAATAACAGCAATGAACTTCCAAGGCTAAGCAGCATGGTAGATATTCAATGTTGATTACTTTTTGTGGTAAAGACACCCTTTTGGGTGCAGGGAATGCTTTTCCTGCAGTACTTTGTTCCTTAAAATTAAGTACACACAGTTGGTTATTTATTTTACTTTTGAACATGTGGTATTTGAAATGTGTATGTAGATGAGACTAAAAAAAAAATTCAGCATGTGTTGAAGTGAACTGAATGTTTCAAAATTTAATAATTGTTTAAAATATTTCTTCCACAAAATGAAAGTATTGCAAACGCCTTTTTGTTTTATATCTTATGCCTGGCTGAGGTTCCAAAGACAACCTAGTACTTTCCTACTGCAGTACCCCAGTGGGTTTGTTTTTAGTATGTAGTTCACTGTAGTTCTTACCATGCAGTAACAGCACAATCCTGTTATGAAAATATTTAGTTGCTACTGTGGAGAGGATGCTCTTTGACAGTTTCCTAACACACTTGAAAGTACACATTTGTGGGAAGATTAGACAAGTAATTAAAAGTGTCATTAATTATGTTTGAACAGAATACCTCAGGTTTTTTCAGTGCTTAGACTGAAATTTATTAAAACCTTTTATATTTTGTGAGAGGAAGAATAAGCAAAGTAAAAAAGATTTTTTTTTTTTTTAAAGCTTGGACGGTATGTGTTCCTGTATGTTCTTTATTATCAAAATGGAGGAGATTCTTCAAAGCAACATATGCATCTTGTTCAATTATGAAGCTTTCTACCTTGCAATACTGGAAAATTTGTTTTAGAAATTAAAATTTGAAATTCAAAAAGTGAATTCTAGTTGCATGTTAATCTACCTTTTTTGAGTTCTATGAATACTGGAGAAAAAATTAACCAGGTAATTCTCCAGGTAATTTTGAAACGTTCTTTAAGTTTGTGGTACCTGCTTAGGAAGGGAGATCTGAAGTGGCTGTAAAACCTGGGCTGTGTCTCTCTGCTGACGGTCTGCCTCATGTACGGCGGCTCTGGGTGCTTGCTGGCTGTGGCCTTTCTCTTGGGATAGAGGCAATAGCTTGCTGTCTGTTAGTATTTTGGAAGGGAAACTTGAAATGGCAGGTGCTTTATAACTGAAAATGTGTTCATCACATATGCTGGTTGTTTTCCATTACTTGTTTTTTTTCAGAAAGTGGGGCTAAAGGGAACGGGAAGGAAGGCTCCTTTCACGTAAACGGGACCTACCCTTGATCTAGCCCATTAGTTAGTCTCTTATTCGCATCTCTTCCTCCTCTTTGCCTGACATCAGCATTTATTTTTATACTGCCAGTTCACTTGATTTGTGGCACACGTTTACTGTTGTGAAGGTAAATATTTACTCGTGCAATAAACTTGTTCTTCCCAACCCTCTGACCTTGGGTTAACCTGCTCATAACAGCTCTGGTTTTGGCTTTTGGGTACTTGTTTCAGCCATGCTGTTAGCGTGTGCCGGTTGACTATTGCAGGCATGGTCTGTCTCCTTTGAGTTACCAGCTCTGTATGATGGGCAGTATACTGTATGTGTGGGATGATGCAGTGTGCTGGTTTGATTCAGCTGTCCAAATGAATATTATGTCATGTTGCCATAGACAAATTTCACTTGGTGATTTTTAATGTTGTCATTTACAAAGCAGTAAAATTTTAAATTTGTTATGTGCATGTGTACAATTAGTTCGTGGTTGCAAGAAGGCTGAAGGTTAAGCGGTGTGCCTTGCCTGCTGCATGGGGCTGTGAAAGGGTAAAGTTGGGGGTTCTTCTGGAAGTCATGGGCAGGAGACACGCTTCTCTTCTAATTGAACCTAGCTCTTTGAGGCTATCTTCATGCTAGATGTCTGATGAAAAATAAGGTAATAATTCTTGGCCTTTAAAATAAACTAGTGGCACTGATGTAGATAATAATATATTTACAGGATTGTGTTTTCTGTAAGCATTTTGAAATCTGATTAATTAATATAGAATCATAGAATCATGAATTATTAAAATGGTGTTTGTTACTTACGATAGGTTCTGCTCTACGCTTGTAAAAATCACTAAGTACAGGCTCAAAACTATAGCTCATTTACCTGTTTGGATGTTTTCATTAATAGTGCAGTTTAGGTAAGTGCATTATCTATGTGGCTAGACCCACACTGGAGCCTGCTGAGCTCATCTTAACTACTTCAGGGCTGAGCATGTGTTCTTTATCTTTTTCTACTGTTTCTCTAAGTAAAGGCAAGTGTTGCTTTGTAAAACTCAAATACTCCAGCTGTACAAGTCTTAATGAAGTATTTGATATTCTCATCTCACTACTTAGTGTTTAAGGAAATAGTAGATTTTGGAAATATCAGTGGGATGTGCTAGAGACTGGAATAAACCATGATGGTTCATAGCTATAAGACATGCAGCTGATTCTGGTGTGGCAATCATACATGTGACTCCATGGTGTCTGTTTTTATTTTTAAATAATATCTTCCTGTCTTTGATAAAAAGAGAGAAATAAGTACTTTATCATTACTCTACATTTTAGTTTTATAGTTTGACTTGTCCTTAAATCGTATTGATTGGCACCATTGAATTTCAAATATGACTTGTCGCAGTTTTTCTCTAAAGCTATGGTTACTCCATGGTTGCTCCCTCTCAGTTTTGAGGGGGAAAATTTATACATATATATATTTATGTAGCTATGTTTTTTGATAATTAAAATATATATAATATATTTTAATAGAATATTAACATATAAGTATATATTTATAGACTGTAATGTGTAGAATATCTTTAATGTATATTCTGTGTACATAATATGCCCTGCTTGTATATTGTATTAGAATATATATTTTTATATATGGTGTCTGGTTGTTAATTCCACTTTTGATTATTAGGTTTTGGATGAACTTCATTGTGCATTTTGATTTTTCTCAAGAGATTTTTTTTCCTTGTTAAAAGAAAGCAGTGCGTTAGGCAATTATTTATATTTCAGCATTGTAGGAAAGCTCACAAATAATGCTAGCTAGGTCTCTCTTGTCTGTCTTGATTTTCTTTTTTTTTTTTAATAGTTCTTCACTTAGCTTGTAACATTGATATTTAATGTAGCATTCTATTTTTTCGTGTAGCTATCTAAATTCTATTCTGCATCTGAAGTAGCAAAAATGACTTTGCACATCGTGTATTTGGAATACATTCGAGAGTTCACAGAGTACAGAAGATTAGAGACATCCTAGGAGCAGTTTGTAAGAGTTTCTTTCTGGTCCTTTTGATGTTGAGCTTTAGGTTAAAAGAGGCAATATAGGAATGTCATTTTATGGAAGTGTAGTGCATCAGAAGACCTTGGTTATTGATATAATACTTTCATAAGATGTCATATTTCTGTATTTGTTGTATATATCCAGAAATGATAGTTTGGCCTAAGTAGAAGAGGTGCAAGCAAGTCTCTTTTCATGATGAAGGTGGTCAGACGTTGGTACAGGTTGCCTGCAGAGGCTGTGGAGTGTCCGTCCGTGGAGCTGTTCAGAGCACGGGTGGCTGTGAGCCCGGTCGACCTGACAGGACTTTGAGGTTGGCGCTGCCTTGAGCAGTACCTCCTGAGGTACCTTCCAGCCTACACTGTTCTGTGTTTCTGCATCTCTGCCTGTTACCTCCCACTAAAGCCGTATGTCATAGCAAGTTTGAGTGAAGGACATTCTGATGTGTGTGAAGCACTGGGTGGTTGGAAGCACTGTATTTTTTTCTCTCTGGTCTGTAAGCGTTTTCATTACTAGGGTCTTTTGTGGAGTGGTGGTGAGGGAGAGCCTTCAAGTGTGATTATTAAAGTTTTCAGAGGGTTGTTCTGTTTTCTGGGGTTTTGGTATGAAAAATTATCCACTGGCATTCTTCTTAATTGCAGGCGTGCCCTCAGTATTGCCACTGTCTTA
Organism: Pterocles gutturalis; assembly: GCF_000699245.1. Lineage (NCBI taxonomy): Eukaryota > Metazoa > Chordata > Aves > Pterocliformes > Pteroclidae > Pterocles > Pterocles gutturalis. The sequence continues at coordinate 35,962 of NW_010136511.1, read as the reverse complement.
CTTAAAATAGGCAGCTACTTGAACCTCTGCCTTTCTTCCTCTTTCATCTTGCTTTCTAAATTAGTGTGCAGGAACAAACTGCAATTGAATTTTTATTGCTGCTTCCTCTTTTCTTGGTAGCCATGCTTCAGAGGCATCCCTTCATATCTCCATGTTTGACAGATGTTACTGTTGTTTTCCTAGTAAAGAGATATTTCTTCTGCATTTTAAAGAAATAGAACAGTTGCGTGGCGTAATACTACTACAATATGGTGAGCTGGATTTCTCATTTTACGTCTTCAGGAGCTGTCACGAATCTAAGCAGTCATATCGAGCACCTGCTTTTTGCTGTCTTACTAACAGTGCACACAAAATCCTTTGGAGTGTCAATTAAGGAGGAGACAACTGGGACTAGGAACAGCAGTTAGCAAGAAGGGGGAGGCTGCGGGGAGTGGAAAGTTGTGGAGGAGCTAAAAATGATATGGAGCCTCCTTAAAGGTCATGGAATCCTTACTTGCATACCTAGCAAGGCTGGAATTGCTTTGGCTTGAATAGTGCATCGGTCATGCTGATCTTCAGCCTCTCTAGATGTAGCGCACAAATGAGAAATCTTTTTACATATCCCTTATAAGAGAGGCAGTATCCAGAAAGTGATTGTTTTTTCATGTCGTTAATTTTCTGTATGCTACCAATCATAAATACTTTACATTAAAGTGAATACATACCTTGTTGGTAGGTTCATATAATTACTAAAAACGAGTGCTCTTACAAATCATTCATACTTTTTAGGCACGTGAAGGACTAATACAATATAATTAAAACAGCTATTTATGATTATTATTTTCAGCATTTTGCCCCCAAGCTACATAAACATGTATATTGAAAAGAGTAGTTGTTTTTTCTCCAAGATAACTGTGTTTTAAGATTCAGAAGACGGGCTTAGAAGTGTTCTTGTTGGTTTGGTTTTTTTTTTAGTTTTACTCATGAGATAACTCTGTTTCCACTGCTAAATGCTGCTCCATCATGGCAATTTAGGAATTCCTTATGCTGGCTTCCCTAAGTGAGAGGTCAGACCTGTCTGTCTTGTGTAAGATGGACTTCAAATGGGAAGCATCTCAGACTTAATTGTATCCTGTATCACAGTGTTCTTTTGAGTGCACATCTTTCTGGGCCTATTTTCCAGTTTGTTCTTGTGTACTGAGATAATATAGGGGGTTTTCTTTGAGGTTTTTTTTAGTTGGAAAATTTAATCCTCACTGTCTGGAATGGGAGCCTAGTATTTGACAAAACCCGGTGAACACAAAAGCAGTAGGAGGGGTACATTTAGTCTCTCTGAGCAGTTCACCAGAGACAGGCATGTGTCTCCATGTCATGTTTTTCAGTCTGTTCCTGTGTACCTCTGTTTTCCAGGACAGAAATTTTGTTGGGTTCTTTTCATCCCATTGTTGTTATTTAGGGGATTTTTGAATAGGAAGTTTAGAGGCAGTGAAAAGGAAGAGATTTTTACTTCTGGTAGCTTGTCAAATAAATTGCGTGTGTCTTGCCTCCACTTTTTTTTTTTAATAACACATAATAGTCTTATTTCCAGAAATATGATCTATTGTTTTTTTAACAAGTTGCCATTTCCTGATTATTTTTTTCCCTTAATGAAAGTTTGCATATTATAAGAGTGTACAGTTACAGAGACAGATGACATTGTACTCTAATTATGTTCTTTTCCCATTTTCTTTAGGCCACTGAGGAGGTCTCAAAAAACCTTGTTGCCATGAAAGAAATCTTGTATGGCACAAATGAAAAAGAACCACAGACAGAAGCTGTGGCACAGCTTGCTCAAGAGCTGTACAACAGTGGTCTTCTTAGTACCCTAGTAGCCGACTTGCAGCTAATTGATTTTGAGGTAAGAAAAGATGTTTGCCATTTCTTATATTGTATATGTTAAAATAAACACAACTGAATTTCTGCCACTTTCATTGGTTAAGATATCTTTCAATCTTCAGCTTTTTTTTTTTTTTTTCTGGTGGGAACAAAGCCATTAGAAAGGGAACTCATTTTTCCAAACTACCTAGAAAATTAAGCAAATATAGAATATGAAATCTGTGAATTGAGGCACATAAACCACACAAAGTTGAAATAGATAAACCTCTAATACTGATGATACAGTTCTGTTAAAATTATGGAATAATTCTTAATTGTTGTGTGCACAGAAGGGTTAATCTCTTAGTAGTAATACCATAGTGAACACAAGCTACAAGGCATGAACTACAAAGCATGTCTATATTCTTCTCTTGTTAAATTCAATTACTTGAAAAAGTAAGAGAATTATTGTAACATTTATGAGGAATTTTTAAGATTTAAGGTAAAGCTGGTAGCAGTCCAGTATTTCTCTCTCATAGAAACAAGTGATGCAACCTTTTTTCCATTTATTAAAAAAAGAACAAACCCAAGTTTTTCTTGATTACTTCAAAATAGCAATGCTTAGTTGTATTCAAACGTATCTCTATACAAACCCCTGTCTGGTAATTGTCACCACATCACATGGAATAATTTAGCTTCCCAGTGCCTTAGTGAAAAATCACCCTATTAAGACCTTGCAGTACAATTGGATTTTCCTGTTTTCCCTAAGGTCCCACAAGAAGCGAGTGGTTGTGTAGGAAAGGAGCCAGAACCCATATAACTCACTCCACAGCCTTGACCATAAAGACCATCCCACTTCAGGTTGCTTAAAAACAGTATTGTTCATCAGCGAGGAGTTCATGATGCAAGCAGAACAGTTTAAAGTCCTATTGTCGTATGACATTTCCCAAAACAATAGCTTTCTTCCCTGTTCTTTCTTCTCTGTCCTCCACCCCACCCATAACTCCCACTGATTTATGTTTACTTGTAATACCGTGGTATTTTCTCCCTACGCACACAACTGTTTATACCAAACATAAAACACTGAGGTGGTTAAATAAGCAAGGAGACCTGGGAAAGCTGAGAGGGAATGCTGGAATGTGATGGCCTTTAATTGCTGAAGAAAGGAAATCATGAAACGTCATCTGGATTCTGCTGACCTCTAGATTGTTATCAGCTTGGTGTTTACTCAGCCCAGCTGTTAGTGAAGGAAACCTCCATTATCTCCTGGTAATGAAGAATGGCTCTCATTAAGGAGAACTATTCATTTTATTCTAAGGGGACTTGAAAAGATTGCGAGTAGTTTCCTGCTTGTGGACTTTCTGCTGATTTGCTACATGAGGATATGGCCATTCCCCCTTGAGACAGAACAAGTCATTCAGGTAGCTTTCTAGGCTAGGTCACGTCTGCTTTTTAAGGATGGGATCTGTCAGACTGTCCAGCTGTTGTTGTTACCTGGAATTAATGTCAAGACACCTGTGCTCCAAACCTGCACTAGCTCCCCAGCTGTTACAAAGTCAATTGGATGTTGGCTCCGATATCTCACATCCCTGTAGTGGGGGGTTTACTGCGTTGGAAAGGATTTATCTGTTACTGATGGAGGTACGAACTTCAGTTCCTGTTGGTTCTTAAATTTGAAGAATGGGTCTAGCATTTATTCCTTCTGGTGCCCCACCACAGCTGTTGGTCATTCAGTGATGAAGTAAATATCTTTTTTTTTGTCAAGAACCCTCATTTGTGAAGCAGGTTTCCTTGTAGAACAGGAATAGACAGCTAATAGACTAGAGCTGTTCACTCTGACACTTAAACTGTCTCAAATGTGTTTGAATCTGAGTAGTATGGTTAGAAACCCCCAGAAAAGTAACAAGGTAAAAACCAGAAAAGTAACAAATTTAATGTTTTAATGAAGAACCTGCCTGACTGACCAGACCTTGCCGTATGTAAAGGCCTGTTTAAAATGACATCCTTATCTGGAAGCTTTCTTTCCAAGTAAAGCAGTCAACACAACCATCTACTTACCAGTCTTGCAAACTTACCGGTTATCTGCCTGCTGATTGGCGCTAGTGTGTGTGTAGGAGAGATGATGGTATCCCTTGTGGAACTTTTTTTTTCTTTCTTGTTTTTTTAAATGAAGAAAAAAACACCAAGAACAAAACCGCCTTTTGCATAAGAGAGCCTGAATCTTTCTTCTCAGAAGACAATACTAGCACAGTCTTCCTCTCACCTCTCGCAGTCGTGACTATTGGCACAGGGTTCAGTGTCTGTTTGCCCTTGTTAGGCCATGAGATCACTTAGTAATACATCCTTTTGACAATAACTAGCTTTAGTATTGCTGTGTACCACTATCAGTTCAGTTATGTGCATGATAAGGAAATGCTGTTCTTGCTGGTGAATCCAAAGCAAATTGTGAGATCCAGTGCAAAATTGGCCATGTTGGTGAATGAGAGTTGATGACTATATTATGTGGAGTTTGAGTAAAGCAATTTCTGGAAACACTGCTCTACTCATTTCAGAACAAAGAGTTCTGGTGATGCTTTGGGCTAGCTTTCAACGGAATTGTAATTGAGAAAACAACATTTACAAACAAACTTTTATATTCTGAAAACAACACTCTAACAAAACTGTCCATGGTAATTCACAAACATGCCATTTGTACAACTACAGTCCTCCTGTGTTTTTATAAACATTTTATTTTTTCTTATGTAATCTTCTTGATGTTGATTAGAAAACTGAAATAATTTTGAATAATTGTTGTTTTTAAAATACTTGTTAATTAAATATGCACTGCATTTTACTCAAAAACTTGCTGATGTTACTCGGGGCATTTATAGTACAGCTGGAGATTGTCAACAAAGCATTATCTACATATGGTTTTTGTGTATAACATTTAGGGAACCTGAAGGTTGTGTTGCTTAACAGGCCTTTATTTGCAAGTCCAGGCTTAGTACAAGTTTGCCTAGGCTTTTTGTAGACTAGATCTGATAACGCGTAGTCCTGAAGTTGTCTTTCTTTATGGCAATCCCAAATGGAAATCTCATTGCAGAAATATGGCTTTTAAATGGTGCATGTGAAAGGCAGTGAAAAGTGCTTGTATTTTATAATCGGCGGTTAGATGTCCATACCAGCTTGTCATCTTTAGCTATGGTCTGACAGAAGAAATAAATAGGAGATAGATATCTATTCAACAAAGATAACATTCACCGCTCCTTTTATAATGTCTGGTGCTCTCCATATGCATTTTTTTTGTGTATAATCTGTGCTGAATTCCAGCATCCTGCTCTTATACCTCTTTTGTCCGTTGAAAAATGTGAGACTTGCATTTTAGGTCAGTGGGTGATTTCTCTTTGTAGTTTTTAGTTGTTTATCTAACTTCCGTAAGTTATAGTTTTAAGTTGTTTTAACACTGCTGTTAGAGATGCCCTGCACGCTCTTAATGTTGGTGTTACTTGCTCCTAGAGAAGAGGAGAGGGTAGTGGAAGAAACACAATTCCAGGCAAGAGCACAGTTAAAAACTGGTATGTTATTAGCAAAAAAAAAAAAAAAAAAGTAGAAAACAAGCCCAGGAGATTGATGCTGCATAGAAGTATCTGGTGAAACATTAGCTGGCGTTACTTCTTAATGTAAATTACCCATGTTCTGGCTGCAACACGATGAAATGTTTTGAGTTCTTTGGCGTATTTGAAATTGGTATAAAGAAACGGAATATTTGATCTGTTTAAGATCAGAGGCTGACTGAACTGCAGAACTCAGTATGAATGTGTGAAATGATGATAATGTTTAATTGTTAACTGGCCTACTGGACTTGAGTATGACGTGTTTAACTGCTAATGTTTTTGACAGGGCAAAAAAGATGTTGCGCAAATTTTCAACAACATTCTCAGAAGGCAGATTGGTACAAGAACTCCCACAGTTGAATACATCTGCACTCAACAGAATATATTGTTCATGCTATTAAAAGGGTATGTACACCGTGAAGGATAAATATACTTTTACATGAAATAAGAGGTTTTTAAATTCATGAGAAAGCCGTGACTTCTGAGATGTGTTTTCTTCCTTTGCAGCATGCTTGATTCTTCTTGGTTTGTTTGTTTTTTGTCTTGGGGTCTGTAATTCCCATAAGTAAAGGAAAATTTGAGTAATAAACCACCGGAAATATACTTTTGCATGAAATATGACTGAAAATTGAGAACTGTTAGTAACCTAAAATATTCTTACTGGGGTAGTGCAGACGTTTTCCTTTCAGTATACTATTTGATCCTATTTAAAGAATTTCCTTGTGAACTTGTTGAGAGTTAAAGGCTGTTTTTTCCTTTAACCACTGTCATTTCCATTTTGCTGTCCTGTCCTGGTCTTAGTTTGGTCTTAAGACTTTTTATTCATAGTGATTTATATTCCTGTAGTCACACAAATGCACCAACTCAAACTTGACCAGACAAAGAATGATTTGGGGCATATGGTGCATGCCAGATGGCTGTTTCATCCTCTTTTCTTTTATTATCTGGTGTGCTGGATATTGGAGAATCACACCATACTGAATACTTGGTTGCACATGTAGAGCTGTGGATCCCAAACATGAAAGCAGAAAGGTGTAGTTAATATTTTAATGTTAAAAGAAGATTTTAGAAAAAATTTAGAATATGTTCTCTTCATTTAAAAATAATTACATTGCTAATAACATTGAGAAAGTTCTGAAAATTGCAATTCCAGTGTGTTATTTTGGGATAGAAAAGTTCATCAAACATTAATAAACCTTTTAAAAATGCAGCTATTTGAAGTACTAGTTTTATAGTTTGTGTTGAAGCTACTGGGTAAGCTTACTGCAGCTGATGAGTACTTATTCCACCTACTGGGATAGCTAAAGGGTGTATGGAAAGCCCATGCTTCTCACAGAGATACCTGCCTATGTTATGTTGCTAGCATTGAGATGTAAGGATAATAAAGTATATTTTTAACATTTAAACAGGAAGTTTTATTGTGTTTTTCCTTTTCCCTACTGCTCCTTTATAGCAGTCATTAGAGATGCTGACTAACCTGCCACGTACATGGCGTATTAGGCTATTGTAGCATCTTTATGTTTATGTAATCTTGGCCATTTGTGTAAGCTGCTGGAAAATGGATCACACAAAAAACTTTCTCTGTGGTGAAAGCAATTTACATGTTTTAGTTTCATGCTGATTCCAAAGGTTTAGCACCAGAAGCAGTATGGAAGATTGGCTTCAATTCATACGAGTCTAAGATCTGCACTCATCTGCTGGAAGTGCTTGTTGTTTTTTTTTTTCTCCCCCTGCATTACAGCCCTGATTTTGGGGGGAAGCAAGAGGGATTATTAATTGTGGCATAACACAAAAGAAAATATTGATTCATTACTTCTTCAAAATAATTTACAAAAAAAGGCAAAGACATCTGAGGTGCAGAGAGAGTGAAACTACATTTTCAGCGTGCTCTCACTGATACGTGACTGAGTGAGGGCTGTAACATTTGTCCTAATTTTTAGTCTGTTTTGTCACTCTTCAGAGAGCATTATTCTGACAGGGATTGTTGAAACACATACGCGTAAGTCAGGACGTTTGAAATGGGCATTTACTTAGCTTTAGTGACTTAAACGTTACATCTGGTATCCAGCTGTGCCGAATTTATGTAAATTTAAAATATGGGGTGAGTTGCAAAAAGTTCAGTAGATTTCAAATCTCCATGACAGATAAAATGGGAAAATATTGCAGGATTTAATATGAAAATTAATTCATAAGAAAGTGTTTTTGTATGGTAATATAGTTAATACTTAGTACACACAATGACACTTTGCTCCTGAATTATTCTAGTGAATTTAAATTAGCTTTCAGTGGTATAGGACGAAGGATTTGTTAGGTGGGAGGCAGGAAGGCTTTGGCTGCCCCAGAACCAGGTAGGTAACAACAGACATAGCTTTTGTGTAGATGGGGATAGCTCATTGCAGCATGTTGAGATGAGTTCTTGCTTTGGAAAGGCAGTTCCATCTTCATCAAGGGTCCTACTATTAGCTTGCTTGGGAAAATAAGGAGCTAGTAGCAGCGACAAAGGTGTATTTCTATCAAATGTGTCTTAAACACACCGTTGTGAGATTTTGACAGCTGTTGTTGGTGTATGCTAAACTCAGCTGAGACAACCCTGTAGTATTTGAGCAAGAAAGCCTGCCAAGGAGGTGTAGCAACACTTTCAAATCAGTGATGGATGTGTTCCAGAGGTCTCCTGTAAGAAGGTGCAGATACTTCACTAGAGGCAATTAAGACTTGGGTGCAGAGAAAGTCTTCAGTATTGTCCTTACAATCAGAGGACACTGCTGCCAGCATTTCAAGCTTGAAGCCCATGATGTGTAGAGTAGCTGGTGATGCTGAAAAATGGTTTAATGAAAGAGGAGTCATGAATCTATGTCCAGTGTTATTAACCTTTCATGCTCATATATGGATAGTTTGATCTAAATTGCTGTCGTGTTTAAGCAAACAGCTTTCAAGACAGGTTCACATACTGCTTTTCCAGGTGTCTGCAATCTCACCGATATGAAAAAAGAAAGCTGATTTTGGGTGTGAAGAAAATATTTTTATTTAGTCTTGTTTCTCAGTTTGTGAAAGTCATTTGTGTTGGCTATAATTTGGCATTTAACTGGCAATTATTTCAGTAGTGTTTCATAGAAGTATTTAAAAGTGGAGTACCTCTAACTTTTTGTATTTTTGTTTACTTGATAACACTGAAAACTAATTGGCAGTGTGGTGTTGAAGTGCTAACTTGTGCAAGTACTTATAAATAATCTTTGGTTTGTTTGTTTATTTATTTTTTTAAAATAGGTACGAATCTCCAGAAATTGCTCTAAATTGTGGAATAATGCTTAGAGAATGCATCAGGCATGAACCACTTGCTAAAATAATCTTGTGGTCAGAACAATTCTATGATTTCTTCAGATACGTGGAAATGTCAACATTTGACATTGCTTCGGATGCATTTGCCACATTCAAGGTAACTTACATAGAACATTTGAATTACTATTTCTGTAGTTCTCTGCTATGTGAACACAGATGATGTGTGTTACATTCTTGGGCAAAACAAGCCTAGGGAGAAGGAAAGAAGATAGGTGTGATGCAAATAGATTAAGCTGGACACTGTTCTTCCTTAGTTCTCGGAATGCAAGACATACCTTTAAATATATATACTACGTTCCTGATAACTTTTATTCTAGAAAGCAAGATTTAAACTATCGTGCATTAGCTGAATACACATGCACTTCCATGCCAGGAGCTTTTATAAATCTGTGTCTCCAACTCCTCAAGTGAGCAAACTCCTTTTCATTCTGTTGCAAACCAGAGTATATTTGACACTGATGCTTTGTCTGGGAAAAATTTTTGTTGTCCTAAAACAACCAGTGATGGGACTATAAGCCGTAATATTGATCAGTAATAAATAGTGGGTCTTAACCTTGGTTGTGTATAGTCCTGTGCAGAGCATAGCATTGATCTGTAAATGGCATTTGTCAGTGATAATTCCACAGACTAATTACCTGTGTGAATTAACATAACACATCACAGACCTTTCCTAAGTGATGCCGCATGATCCTTAGCAATGACCAGGTAACTGCATTTGTGTCCTAAATTTCTTCGTTTAATGAAATAGCAGATTTTTCTATTGGATGTCTTATGTGTACTCACTGTTTAATGAAAATATGTATGTACTGTTTAAATATTTTAGTGAAAATATTGGTTTTGTGTTTTTTTACAGGATTTACTTACAAGACACAAATTGCTAAGTGCAGAATTTTTGGAACAACATTATGATAGGGTGAGCAGATATTTTTTAATATTCAGAAATTTCTGGTGCTGTGTATCTTATTTGAAGAAATCAGTATTTTCATTCCTTGTTAACCTTTGTTTTTGGAGATTTACACACAAGATTAAATCAATTGAAGTTACAATAATTTCTGCAAAGCAGTAAAATTAAGATCAAAACCTTATTGTTGATTGCAGAAAGGTGTAAAAACAAGAGAAGGTGACAGAAATCTTGTTCTGTGAAAACTAGATCTGATTTTTCCGCTAGAGGGAACCCTTTCCATATCTTTTTCTTTTGTCTGTACTAACCCATAACACCCACAGAATCCAAGATAGCCCTCCTCCACCTGCTGGGGACTCCTGAAATTAATGAACGGTGTTCAGTACCAGGAACTATTATAGTTTAAGAAATAATGAGATAAGAAATAATGAGATCACTACTTCCACCACATTGCAATCTAAACATTAAAGGCTCCTAAGAGAGTAAATATTTTTTTTAAAGCATATACAATGCTTAAAGCTCTAGTGCCTTACAGGAACCTACTGAGGTTTTAGATTTTGGTTACATTTTTGTTATAGATTTGCATCTCCTCCAGTTTGTTATAATAATTTGGAAGAAGAGTGCATATGACACTTGGAAAGGTCCTAACCCTTCTCTTTATTCTGTGTTCAGTTCTTCAGTGAATACGAGAAGTTACTTCATTCGGAAAATTATGTGACAAAGAGACAGTCACTTAAGGTAAGGCAATTTTATTTTCTTCTTAAATGCAAAGTAAGAGAATTCCTTTCATTTCAAGGTGGGTTGACTTTAATTGAAATGGCTTCAGTAACTGCCTTGGATATTTAATTTTTCATGTTTTAATTCTTGGGATCAGCTGCTTTAGTCCAGTCCTTCCATTGTTTAGTGTCTAGCACACACCAATATTTAGTGTCCAGCACACACCAAGTCATTTCTCTCCCTATCTAGCAATGGCTATATGCAAGTATGTTTATTTTTGTTGTTTTTTTTTCTTCAACAAATCTAGACACGTTAAAATAATTTCTTAAAGATTCACATGATGTGTCTAGAGCAATACGAATCTACATTCAAGTAGGTAAGAAACATAACTTGTAGCAAGGATGGTACTTGGGGGGAATATCCTTTTAATCCCTTCTGGACAAAGAAGGTAGTAAAAGAAGTGTAATTATTTCTCAAATGAAGTACTAACTATTGTTTAAAAAAAAAAACCCCGCATGCTTGTTCGTGATGTATAGCTTCTGTATAAATGAAAAAACTAATTGAGTCATGGGGAAAAAAGAATGAATGACTTTTCTTTCAATTCCAGTTCAGATCAAGTAGATGAACAAAAGGTAGTTTTTCACTTGTTGAGAAAAAGGAGAAACTGCATCATCAAGGAAAATGCACCCTGCACTTAAAAATTCAGGATATTTGACTTCTGTTGTTACTATATTTACAGACCAGTGTCAACTACTTAGTGCATCTGAAAGCACTTATGAAAAAGTTCTTTCTTATGTCCAGTGTTGGTAATTTTTTTGTTCGGGCTTGTTTTCCACTTCTAGCTTCTTGGTGAATTGTTATTGGACAGACACAACTTCACAATTATGACGAAGTACATCAGTAAACCTGAAAATCTCAAACTAATGATGAACCTTCTACGAGACAAGAGTCGTAACATTCAGTTTGAGGCCTTTCATGTGTTTAAGGTATGTTTAAAAAACCCCTACAATAAAACAAACAACTGGTGGATTTCTTTTGAAGTTGAGTAAACTGCTTATCTGAACCTAAATGGAGCTTATCTTAATGTCTGCTGAGTGGTTAAGAGAGAGATAATATTTGCCTTCATTGTGAGCCATCTTTGTAAATCACTATCTTTGTATCTTTGGAAGACTGTTTAGAAACCACTTAGGGACGTCCATAGGTTTGTCAGTGTAATCTGTTTTAGAAAATTTTGGAATTAAGAAAGATGAAGTGAAGTAAGATAAGGAGGAATGCATGATTTCATGTGAAATCATGAAGTATCCTGGAGTTCAAAAGCGTTTTCATGGTGCTGAGTGATCTATAAAGGATAGCAGCATTTTAGTCAAGTCACCTAAATTTCAAAGCCTAAACTGTAATTTGCACGTTATAACAGATACCTTCTGACTTTTCAGCAGACAAGCAAATAGCTAAGAGCTTGAAAATATAACTTGAGATATAAAAGGTTTTTGTGAACTTTAAGATACCTATCTGATGCTGTATATAATATGAAACCATGCATTTGCTACAGAATCTTCAGTGGTTTGTGCAGAGGGTATTGTGGCTGGTCAACTCCCAGAAATTTAATTTACTTTGGTACTGGTGTTCAGCTTATATTCTAATAACAAAAAATTGAGTAATTTTATTTTAAACTTGCATTTACTCCATTATTTTTTCTGTAGAGATACTGGAATGTGAAATAATTAAAGCATCATTTTAAGTTACTGTCATCACTGTTTTGTTGGCTAGGCATGTTTAACTTAGCCTTCTGTTTCTTACTATTATGCTAAATACCTTTTATTTTTTTGCAGGTGTTTGTAGCCAATCCTAACAAGACGCAGCCTATATTAGACATCCTTCTAAAGAACCAGACCAAACTGATTGAGTTCCTCAGCAAGTTTCAGAATGACAGGACCGAGGATGAACAATTTAATGATGAGAAGACCTATTTAGTTAAACAGATCAGGGATTTGAAGAGACCAGCACAGCAAGAAGCTTAATCTCCAATAAACCCTTAAAATATTAAACCCAAATTCAGCATTTGCTGTTAGATATTCAGCATCAGGCACTCTTATCGATTCATGAGGAACATTACTGCTAATCTGCTGTTCAGTGAACGGTTTTTGTTTTTCTCTTTTCTTTTTTAGTCCAAGTTGAAAAACATAGCTGCTGCTTCCTTGCACAATGTGGACTTTCTCGATATCTGTGTCATTTCAGAATTCAAAGACACTGCTTGTTTTAGGAGTCCTGAAAAGAAAGATTCTAGGTTCGTGAAAGCAAACATATAGATACTAGTTTGGTTTAGGAGAGAAGGTATTAATGTAGTTAAGTAACAGGTTGCATGCTTGCAAATCTGAATAAATCTGTATGTTTGCACTTAACCTTGTTTGAGATATGAGCACAATGTGACCTGTGCATACCTGGCACCGTAGTATAAGATTATATGCCTTGATTTAAAAAAAAAAACTGTGCAGTGCTTTATTTGTAATCAAAGGGGAAATGTATCTAAGATGTGAGCTTATTGGGATAAACAGTTGTCTTGCAAATAAACTGATATTGAAACTTAGCAACTTTTAAAAGAGTGAAATCTCAAGGTTCATAAGGAAAATGTATATATGCCTTTCACTGCTTTATAGAATTTTTTTTTTGACATGATTTGATTTTTCTGAGAATTGACTTGTAAACTTGGAAATATGTTCTAAGGGTTTTTGTTAATTTTACTTTCAAGGTATTTCAGACAGTAGACCTAGCAGTGACATTTTGCATTTCATTTCAACAGTGCTTGCTGGTTTCTTTTGTATATAACTCCTAGGCTGCTCATTTCTTTAAAATATGATTTAATTTGTACAGCAGAGGAATGTTATTGTATTAGTCTGTAACTATTACCTAATATTGAGTTTTGCAAAATGAATGCTCATATGTAATTGAATCCTTCAGATCACATGGAAATGCTGATTTAACAATCTTAAGTACTGCAGCATTAAAAGGAAAAAAAAAAAAAAGACCTGAACAAATTATTTGTATTCACTTACAGAATGGGGTGCCATCAATTAGGGTAGGCTGAAATAGAGAACTGGAACCCTTTATACTACACTCTTACTGGATAATATTGGCCTTATTCAATTAAACTAGCATTGTGCTCACCAGCTCTGCAAATGGCAAGATTATGCTGAATTAATATCGATTCCTTTTACTTCTGGGGAGCATGCAGTGCATTGTTTCTTTCTTACAGTAAATAACTCAGTACAGTACTTGTGAAAGTGAAAGATTTAATTCCCTCCGACTTCAAGAAACAATTTCATAGATGTTCTAGGGTAACAAAATTATTTAATTTTGTCAGTTTTGTTCTTTAATGCTGCAAACCATCAGTATTTATAAAAACAAAAAACCCAACTGATTTTGCACCATGTTTTTGTTACTGTGACCATACAAAAGGAATCTACTAAATATTGCTAAATAATATTATTAAAATTGTATCTGTCCATCATATAATAACGCTAAGATCACAACCAAGCAAACTTATGGATTGGAGTTTGAAAGTTCAAATTCTGCATGGCTGACTCTGATTGAGAATGCTATAGAAAATGTTGCTTCCTGTCCTCTTCCTAATTAAAATATTTTGCAATCAGCAAGATGAATCTCCTAAGTTACGTTTATGCTGATCTGAAAGCCTTCACCAGGGAAGTCAGATAGCTCCAGAAAATTGAGTGTTTTCACTCCGTTGTTTAAAATTGCTCTTAACATTATAATTGGTCTTTTAAAGGTTCATAACGTGTCCTTTGCAAACCAATTCATTTTGACTCCAGGAAAGAAAATAGCTTACCCTTCGTGAAGATCCCTTCCCCAGGCAGGCAGGATTGGCCGTGAGGTGGTATTACAGCTCAGTACTAGCAGTCTGTTATATTTTGGTTTGTCATAGCTGAGTGGAGGAAAACATTGTTTGCTGAGTTACTCACCGTAACATGTAAGGCTTCCTCTTTAGAACAATGTAGACATGCTAAAGATTTATATATGTAAAGAAGTGAAAACATTTGGACTGGGATAGAGGTTACACTATATTAGGCCTTGGAAACATGGCTATGGTGACTTTTTTAATGTGTGGAAACATTTTAATGTTGACTTTCGAAAAGAAGTTGTATTTAAATTAAAGCTCATTTGATGTGCTCTTCGTATTAAAAAAACTATTGTTCTGGAAGTGGTTTCTTATCTGTTTGAAGGCTTAAGGGTATTACTAAAAGTTATTTAAATGTGAGCAGTTTTTTGTTTTGCCTTTTTTTTTTTTTTTTTTAATAAGAGATGTATACAATTGTACTTCTACTTCCATGGTAGCATTTCATTTCTCCAGAGGAAAATGCATTTCTTATCCAAAAAATCTGGCTGGCCCCATAATTTAAATTGAAATAAAATTTTGAAGAAAAATGTGTGTTTTTTACTGTGTTACTGAAGATTATGAGTATCTCATGGATATTTATCTGTTATTTATTGCCTTAGAGGCGTTCAGCTTTCTCACTTGTAAACGCGAAATAATTTTAGATAATGAAAAACTCTGGCTTGCGAAAACAGTTTTAAGGAATTAAGACAAACCGCTGTATTAGAGATGTGATCAATTTTAATTCATTGTTGGTAGCCTCTCTTGCCTATCTGTAGCATTATTTGCTGATTCTATTCCTTTTTTGCATGACTAAGGGCAAAGAAAGGAGATGCTTTCTTGCGTCATGTCTAGAGGCAGGACCTGATAGTATTAGTGGAAGTGAGTCCTCAATGATTTTTGGCCCTTCCCTTCTCTCTAAAATTTCAGGAGCTGAAAGTGTGTGCAGTTGGTAACTCCTTCCTTAGGAAATCCTGTGGTCTCTTTTGCTTTTGCAGCTGTTTGCCTCTGTCCAGTTTTCCCAGGTAACACCCCAAGTTACGCAGGGTGGCAAACGTCAAGAGAGCACGTCACATTTTAAAAACAAACACAAAACCTGCCGGAGTTTTTAATGCAGATTCTTCAGGAGGTTTTGTTTAGCAAAATTACTGAAAAATCTGGTTTCCTGCCAGGAACGTACTTACCTTGCAGACAAAAATATTTGGTCCTATATAGCCCCCACTAGAGGCTACATCTGTTTGAGCCTAAATATAAAATGTTAGTATTTTTCTCCCTTGCTGACAGTAAGATCACAGGTTACAGGGGGAAGGAGTAATTTATGCTTGTAGCCAAAGAAATTGTAAATTTAAATTAAAAGAATGGTCAAATTGGGTACTTGACTGGGTATTTGGATGAAATGGCCCCAGCAGAGGGAGGCATGGGAAACGCAAGATGTTGCACTGACTTCTTAAAATTTTCTTTCACCGCAGAGTTGATCAGCAAGACCTGCCTGACAAGCTGCCATCTCTAGGCACCAAAGTTGCCCTCGGAGCCCATGGGGAGCAGGTCATGGACAAAGCTGCTTTCAGTAAGTTTGCTTCTGTTTGTGGCCTACCAAGTCATTCCTAGCAGGCAGCTTCATTGATTTTCCTTTTGTTGCTGCACTTTTTTCCCCCCACCTTTACTCTAGACCTTTGCTGGCTGCTTGTTGATTAATTTTCCTGTCCTTGTTGCTTTCCCTTGCATGTCTGTTTGCTTGAGCTGGTGCCATGTCGTTGGGTGCAGTACCTTTATTTTTTGTCATCATTTTGGTTATTTCTCATGATATATGCATACTCCTTTCTCCAAAAATTTTGACCTTTGTAAGGCTATTTTAAGTACTGGGTTTTTTTGCTTTTCAGCATATTGTAATTCATGTTGATGGTTAGTATCATAACACGGAAAAAATAACTCTATTCTTTTGCATATTATCTCTTTAAATCAGTGTTCAACTTAATCTGAGCACATTGAGCTTGTGAAGAGTTGTTTCCAGTGTATGTAATCTGTATTTACAAGTGAATCTGTATAGATCCAGTTTAAATCCTGCGTGACTGGAGATGGGTGGAAAGATCATAAAAAATAAAAATATGGAAAGAAGTTAAAAGGAGGGAGGAGAGGGACACTTAAATATATTGCATTCTTTGAAGGCAGTTGCCTATTTCATGAGAGAAAAGACCTGTTCTGCGTCCCACTTAAAGGACTACTTTTTACCTTCTGACTCAGCTTTATGTAAAAAAACACCACCACAAAATCCTGAGTTATGCAGCCATATAATTAGATTTTTGCGAAGTGTGTTGTATTTGCAACAAAATATACAGGCAAGCTCTTTTTTCAAGGGCTTGTACTGGAGATTCTGGCTACACAACGAAAGTATGGATGTTTTGTTTTCTTGCTCAGAAATGCCTTGGCCAGAATAGGCTTTCTCTAATTTTTTGTAAATGGACCCTTCATGCTAAAGGTTTCCTCTCCATCTATCACAGGAGAGTTTGCCAGCTGTGTTGTGGTAGGGCTAAGTGTAACTCCGGTACACAGGGTTACATCTGCCAAGGGAGAGTGTTGCGCGTGGGGAGGTGACACTAGCCAAATTGCCTTGTGTGGTCCTGAGAAGGATAAAACTAAAGGATTGATCAAGAGAGCATGTACAGAGGGAAGGAAGATAACAAATATGCTTTAATCTAAAGATATATTTGAGATATTTGGGGGAGTGTATCTGAAAAAAAAAGTGATAAATACATATGCTACTTTTTATATCTATTGGAACAGATAAGTATGTACTATTTAGGATAAATTATTACGACTGGAGGTGACTGCTCTTCTTGCCTAAAATTAAATCAACAGTAGGTGTTTTTCCATTTCTTCCCCAGCTAATTCCTTTTACTGAGCTGTCATGGGTGATCCCGGTACAGTTCTTTGTTCTTCCTCTTGTGGCAGCCTTTGGGAAAGCCTTGCATCCAACCACAAAAAAACTCAGGGTGTTAAAAATGTGAGTGTTGCTTAACAAGGTTCTAATATTAAAACAGATGTTGAACTGAATGTAATATTGCTTAGTGTTATTTGGAGACTTGCACGAGAGGCTGGGTTTGCATTTGATTTGCACAAAAGCAAGACTAGAAGCTATGTAGATTTTTAGGGCTGTTTTGGCAAATTTAAGAATGTTGTGTATTGTAACATTAATAAATAATCCTTTGTAACTGTATTTCGGGGCATCTTCATAAGGTATGCAGTATGTGTAGTACAGTGTTTAAACAACGGAGGTGTGAGCAAGACAAGTTTTTGGCCTCAGCTCTTTAACAGCCTCTACAGATAGTATGGAATTAAAAGAAAATGTGTCACTAAGAAGTAAGTCAGTATTGCAGGCTTCTGAGCATCTAGACGGGTTGAGAAATACAGTCTGGAGGGACTAAAAGGTGCAAAGGTTTACCTGGCTGTAAAACTTGGCTTGCATCAGATTAATTTCCTCATCTTTTTCCATCTCTAGAATTACAGAGTACTGGGTCATGCCAGCTAATATCCAATTACATGATAACAGCATTTAAGGATTTACAATAATACTATGTTTTTACATAAAAAGTTTTTGCCAGAGAAATTGTTTCTTAAAGAAGTAGGGGAACAATCTCACAAACAAAATCAGTGTATTGGTAGAGGTAGTTTTTTGTAAGGCTGTTAGGACAGCAGGGAAATCCTTTAGGCTTAACTTTGTGACCGTGCTTAGGGTTTGAGGGGCCCTTACGAAACACAGACGTGGATTAGGGTTGAATCGTAGTTGTAAGTCGTATCAGAGCAATGTTCTAGAAAGAAAAAGAACACAAAGCTAACACAGCAGGAACAGTTACAAACTGACAGAGAAGCACGAGATGAGTTCACTGGAGGTTGTAAATAGCTTGTAAATATCAGTTATTTAATTTAGAAGATGAAATGGTTTGCCATACTAGGTTGTAGGCCATCAGAGTGCAATGTGTGTAATATGGTACACATACAGACAGGATTGGAATTCTGGCTTCAGTTTATCCAATGTAAGGAACGGGTATTTTGCAAAGAGTGAAAGAGCTATGAAGGACAGTGGTTGAAAGTGTTCTTGTTGTTATTTGGGGAGGTGGAGCCCAGCTCTCCAATTTCTAGTGCCAGTCTTCCCTTCTGTTGAGTATTCACCCAGTTTGGGTGAAACCTGCAGGTGGGAGAGGCATGGTGACAAAAATGATATTATTAAAATATCAAGGAAAAGCATATGTCTCATTCCTTACTGCTACTTTACAATTTTAAAATGTTTCCCCTTTATATCTTTGATATGAGGATAAACTGAAAGCTAGCATGGGGTAATTTAAACTTTTGTACAGAACCTTTGAAAAGAGCATTAAGTTGTCAGTTCATTGATTTTAGCTGAATGTTTCTTTTGAGCTACGTTTTTTCTTTTAGCCTTGACTGGTATAAATTAGATTTCCCTTGACTATGCATTGTACTTTTGGTAATTAGTAACACATGACAGCTGTGCACAGGTGATGTTATACATATATATATATGTGCTCTGCTATAAGGTTCACATGGGAAAAAGCAAGTAGGCTAAATTCATGAGTACAGTGAGTTATGGACAGTTTTAGACATCCCAGTTCCAAGAAGAAAGTCCTTATTTTTCTAAAAAAGGTGTGCGAAACCTAGGAATTGCTAATAATTGTGTTGATATTTATGTTGGCTGATGCCTCTTCAGAATGAGCAGTAATCGCAATCGAGTTCTGAAAAACGTCTGCTAGGCAGGTAACACCCAAGGTGAAATATTATTGTGTGGTTTGTGGTTCCGGCTCATTTCCACCAGCTGTATGGGCTTGGCTGCCAGCTCCTGGGCCGGCGAGAGCTGGCACTGCTGCCAGTACAGCTGCTCCTTGCTGTGCAGTCGGCTTTCTGCAGTCTCCTGGCTGACCTGGCTGTGCCTCATCCTGCAGACTTCTTCCACATTAGATAAAAAGCTCCAGGAAAAAGAACATGGAGCAAGATAAGGCTGTGAAGCAAGGGGTCAGGAAAGACCCAGTTTTGCAGCAGAGCTGTCTGCATTCTTGTAACACAGCACTGCAGTGCGAACAGCAGTTTTGTGTACCTGTCTTTAACTTGGATAACTGTGTTTAATCAGTCACATCAGCTGAACTGTTTCTGGTCTGGGGATACGATGGTTTGTAAATCTTCTGTATCTCTTCTGGTGCTCCCACTCCTTACTTCCAAGTCCATAAAGGATATTTTTGCAGCTCTGTTTCTGTTAGTTAATCCCCGTTTTATCAAGTCTGATTCTTCACTTACAAAATCGCAATCCTCTTGGCAAATCACTTTTTTCCACTCTTACCAATCGGCCACTTGTCTTTTCAAAGGACTTTCGGTCCTTTTTCCAAGGGGCTCTTTTGGATATTTCTGGAAATGTTCTGTAATTGCTGAATCTCATGTAAGAAGTGCAGTTATTTATGGCTAATAATTTTTTCTCCAGTTGTAAAGTTTATCATCCAGTATCATTGCTGCAGGCAACATGTGGTTTCCTATAGGCTATTATTTGTATACATCTACGCCTGGGGCTCGCGGCACTGTATCAGGCACAGGAGAATTTTGATGCTGATGTGGAGAGGGAGAGGAGCAGCAGTAGCATAGTTTGACCAGGGTGAACCTTGCTAACGTTTGAGGAGCCGCAGGTTTGTCATGGGAGTTGGTTGACCAGGTAATGTTAGGACGAGAAGTTTTGTCAACACCCACACGTGGCTGTGTGGGGCACCAAATACCTGGAGTTGATAACAGATTTATAAAGCAGCCAGTGTTTTACCTCTGCTTTCAAAATGCTGCCCTGTTTGTGTATGTTTCTGTATTTCAAAATGCTGTCCTTATGTTTGGTTTTCTGGTGTCAATGATGGGCTCTGTCAGTGAGTGAGCTTTTGCAATCTTTCCTGTCACTTCTGTGCTGTAGGTAGGTGGCTTGGACAGTCTCCTGATCTGAAGCTAGCGGGTAGGGTGTTATTACCAGTGAACCTTGCTCTCCAGACAGTCAAATGGTATCTGTGTCATCCTGTGGCTAGACAGCAGTCTGCACTGAATCTGCTGAACTCAGCAGAGGAGATCAGATCTTTGATTTCCTGCTCTCTCGGTCCGTTAGTCCTAAAAAGACTGTTTCTACTGCGGCAATTTGATTTGCTGTGCCACTGTCAGAAATGACAGGTCTGAGGACCAATCTCTGCCCCCAGTGCCCAGGTTCAGACTGACCCTTGCAATTTGGATGCAGGGTCAATGTCTCAGACAGACCCCGTTTCCCTCCGCTGCTCTCTGTCTCATTCATTAGCACATTGGGGATAAGAAAAGGCAGTTGCAAATCAAACAAGGTGTAAAATGGTACACCAAAGGGACCGAAACATTGCACAGACAACAACTTCATGGCATGACGTGAAGGCTGTTCTCAGGACTGGCCTGCACCCTCTCCTGGACAGTACTGGGTGATGGTACCCATGTCACTGTTATTTGTTGCCTGAGTGAAACTGCTTTTTGTGCCAATGTTTCCACACCTCTCCAACCGCATCATCTGGCACAGTTTAGAGCTGTTTGAAGGCTGCTGGAAAGAATACTGTCTGGAGCAATCTGTTGGAGTGAGGTCCTTCAATTCAGCCTGTCACTGCTGAACTTCTGGACCCGTGTGGTCTTTGGAGCTGGCCTCTAGGACAGCCCAGGTCTCAAGGCATTCCTCATCAGTACTGGGTGGGCAGAGGAGAGCCTTCTTTTAGCCAGATACAGGAGGTTGGGCCTTTATAATGCAAAAAGAAATGAATGAAAACCATGCCTTGGGAGCATTCCCAGCTGTAGGAGAATCTTTTGCTCTGTGACCAAAGGACTGGAGGGAGTCTGCTTTCCAGTGGATTTGTCTCCCATTCATGTTCCCTGTGGAAGGCTTACAGGTGGGAAGGAGCGTGGAGGTGGCCACTGTAGATCTACATCTGTGCATTGCCCAGTTTACTGGTGCCAAGCAGAGCTTGTGTCTCTGTGTGGGGTGAAGGCAGCCAGCAAAGGAAGCGAGATGGGGAGGGGGAGACAGCTACAACTCTTCCCAGTGTGATGTGGAGCTGCTGAGTGGCAGCAGCCAGCAGGTTTGTTGCTCTGGAGTGGGAGTCAGGGTATGAGGCGTGAGGGAGCAGGGATGGGAGCTGAGAGATGAAGGGGATGGGGGGGGATCAGGATGCTCTCCTCTCCAATGGAAGTAGGTCCAGCAGGGAGGAAAGGACACGGAGATGGAAATGCTAGCTTAGAAAGCATCTGGGGATTACTGAGAAGTGCTTCCACCCTCACTGGAAAACTTGTCTCTGGGGCTGTGTCTTGCAGGTGGAGATCCCTGGATGGGGCTGCTGTAACCTTCTACCCAGCTCTGTAACTGGGGAGGATTATTGAACACCACTCCCTGCCCTGCACAGCAGACACCTGGTGTCAGAAATGAGGCAGTCACCCAGGGCCATGTGAAATCTGTAGTCATGGACCTCGCTTTGTCTGAAGCTGGACTCTCTGGCTTGCCTGTCTCCATCTGAAAGTATCCAAAATTGATGTGGATCCTCAGGGGCATTGCACAGTTTGGTTAGTCCCAGTCAATTCAAAATGAAATACTATGTTTTGATCCTCTTTGCAAACCAACTTCTAAATTTTTTTTTTTTTTGTCAGAAACAACCTTTTTCATCTAATGGAAAATTTCAGTTTTCTCAGAAACAGATTTCACTTTCAGAAGATCTCCCCTGTGGAAAATTCCCAGCCAGCTCCAATTCAAAAACTTGATGCCAGAAAACATACAGCAGGGATTAGCAGAGGGTGACTTGGGGTGTAATCTATCATTTAATCCTAACTAGGGCAACATAGCCACATGAATTTGAGAACATGAGCAGGCACTCAGCATCCCTAACTCAACATGCAGTAGGCAATCCACCAAAACCACACGTGCAGAACAGTGAAAGAGAGTTATAATCATTTTTCAGTTTTGAAAGCTCAGTTCTATCCTGAGAAAGAAACTGGCAAATTGTCATCAGATGCACCATATCTGCTTCCTCTTACTGACTTCCAAAGCCAAAGTGTTCACTTTACAAATAAGATGATGCCAGCCAGTCTGAGAGAGAAAAAGATTTCCTCCTCCTGGAAGAAGTACGTTGGGGAGAAAATTATCTGTCATGTTTGCAGGCACAACAGACTTAAATGTTGAAGTTGGTTCTGTTGATGCACAGGAAATAATAGCCTCCAGTCCTTCTCCCACAGCTCTGCTGCTGCTTTTTTACTCAGAAGAGAGACCAGCTGACTGAGAAAGCACCGTTCCCTTCATCAGGAAAAGGATTTGGGAGTCAAGCCTGTCTCAGAAGGTAACTTAAAGCCTATTTGTGGAAGTATTGCCCAATTTAGCACACATCCTGGGGAAAAAAGCAGGCTTCTGGACAGGAAACGTTGCTTGGCAGTGCAAGACAGTATCACGTTGGGAGGGGAAAAGGAGGGAGCAGGGCTGTGCCCGCCTTTGATACGAACTGAGCAGCAGGCGCAGCTGTGCTGCAGGTTTGGGTACGTGGTGTCATGGCCCAGCACCTGGTGGTTAGCAGCAGTCCAGCACTGCTCCATCAGCACAGCCTAGGGGCAGAACTTCTATTTTGAAACATTGAAGCAAGTTTGCTTAAAGCACTTCTGGGAGCCTGAGAACAGACCAAGCCATTGTACAGTCACTGTCCCACTGCTGTTCACTGAAAGTCCCGATAGCACAGGAGATCTTACGGGATGAACAAATTGATTAGTCCTTTTCCTTAAGAGGGACTTCTTCCAGACACACCTAGAGAGCCTGTCTGCAGAACAAATTTCAATAAATATCTGGCCACAGACCCATCAATGTAAGTTGTTGTCAAAGGCACTGAAAAGGCATTTTATTTATCACTGATTTCACTTCAAGTATGAGGGACAGGTTTCCTCTGCCCGAAGATAGCTGTGAATTTTTGGAGGGCATTTTTTTTTTTTACAGCTAAACCATTAGCAATTTAAATATGTTAATTTATTTTGTTTTAAAAAATACTTGTTGCAGCTGAACTATATTTGGTTTAGTTTGGTTTTTGAATCTTCAAATGTGTTGACTTTCATCTGCAGCCTTGAGAATCCTCTGCGCAATGGGCACTAATGAAATGTCCTTACCAATGTGCTTGATGCTGACTTGTGCATGTCTTTGATGCTGTTTGCCTCAGAGCCTTCAATTCTAGGCAAGACTTGAATTTTTAATGTAAAAGAGAAGCAGGAGCAAAAAGTTCCTTTTAGAATAAGAAAGAACTACTGAAAAATGCCTTTCATGTGTTCCGTGCTTTATAAAAAGGGAAAAAAAGAGTAGTCCGAAGGTTCTGTGCCTCTTCCTTTGAAGGTCTTCTTTCATGATTTTTTAAAGCAGTTCTATCCAGGTTTTTAGGTTTTGTCTAGTGTGAGCTTTCCCCACAAAGAAGCAGATGAATAACATTTCTCTTGTTTGTTGTTATGTAAAATACGAAGCTTTACACTACTGCCTTTCAGCTGCCATCATGAGCTGCTCCTGCACTTTGAAACAACAGACAAAGTCCTACTGGTTTTTCCTGTTGTTGCATCTTGGTTTTGAGAGGGGTAAAAATGAAAGTCGAAATGGAATGACAGCAGTTAGGCCCCAATTCATTTCTCAGAGTTAGAGTTGGAAGCACTCAGCATTTCACTGCTACTGCAGGAAAGACCAACCAAACGCTTAATGAAGGAAGTCTTGTTTTTGAAGAGTTGAGCATGGGTGCAATCTCGTAATGGCAAGATTTCCATGTGAACAGCTGTTGGCAGTTCTGAATATGTTTTTAAAAATAAAAAGGTAGAAAGTAATAGGAAGTTAAGTCATGCAGGGTGATATGCAAACCCCAAATGTTCCTTGTTTATCTTGTGTCTTTGCACTAAGTGCAGTATTGCGTAATGTCGCAAGCGCTGAGTATTTCCTCTAGTGAAGTGATGCCTTTTAGTTAAATTCACTGTTTAAAGTTTAGTTATCCATTCAAGGTACCCAGTTGTCCAGAAAGACCTGCTGACCTTGGATATACAATCCTCTGAAGAGGACTGTTTAGGGTTATGAACTAGAAAAACATTATTTCATATCATTTACACACACAAAAAAAGGAGAGTTTCTTGGCCAGTAAACTACATAGACATAACCATCCACCTCAGCTGGTTCATCTGACACTGTTCACTGTCTGATATCAGCAAAGCAGGCTGTGCATGTCCTTCAGTTTCTCTCTCAGAATTTGGACTTTGCTGCTGTTAGTCAGCTGCCACAGCCAGGGCTGAGCCTCAGCCCCCCGACAGTTCCAGCCTCTCCTTTGAGCGGGGTGGGAGCCTTGGGTGTTCCTGTTTAGTGGCTCACCTCTGAAGGGTGTTTTCATGATGGAAGCAAGCAGATACAAAGGCTTTGCAAAATTCAAGTTGCACACAGCTTTATCCACAACAAAGAATGTACAGTTCTCAGCCAACAATAAAACATTTCTTCAATTCTGTGCTCTTATTTTTTGTTTTCCACTGCTCAAGTGTTCTCTGTGTTGAGGTTGAATCTTTCAGGGCCAGTAGCCCTCTGCCAGCAGATGTCTTCTTTCTTGAAACAGAGAGACCCTGTTTTCTCCTAGCATCTTTTGCCCTTGTCTAGCCTCAGTGCAAAATATCCTTTGCTATAGAAATGTGCTTCTTTCTTCTCTCGTCTGCCCAAGGTTCCTTTCTCTCTGAATTTTGTCTTTACTTTTATCTTCACAGATCCAGCACTAGTTTGATCCTGTTTTCCTCTGCCGCTATTATCCCATTTTCAGCCAGTGAGAGAGACAGACAAGAAAACTCTATCTGGAGCAGTTATTCTTTTGTTCTCCAGAATTATGAAGGGCTTGGCTTCTAATGGTCTTTGCTAAAGCTGTGTGTGGATAAGCAGGTAAAAGACACCACAGTATTTGCTCAGCATAGAAACATGGGGCAATAGGCAGTGAAAGATGGTCAAAAGATAAGGAAGCAAACACTTAGGTTTCAAACAAATAAATTTGATTCAAGAGGTTTCTCTGCCTACTGAAGTGTCAGTGAAGCTGTAACCACTCACTCTACTTGTGAAAATTTAGACTGCGGCACAGAATCCAGGTGTGCTTTGGTAAGGGTAAAGGCTTGAAAGGGTATGGTGTATGTTTTTTTGGTTCTGTCAAGACAGTGTAATCTCCTACTATCTAGGAAAGTGTGATCAAAGAAACAGTTCTGGAGGGTTGTGAGAATCTATTGGGCAAGTAAAGTAAGTGACGTTTAAAGGTCAGAGTGCTCTGTTGATAAGAGAGACATATTGAAAGGGAAAAAGAACCACAGAGGACTTCCTGCGTCATTACAGCGGGTGCTGTGTGAAGTTGAGAGGAGAGCTGAACAAAGCAAACCACAACGATGACAGGATATTTAAAGCAAAGTGGGAAATAATGAGTCATCCACGTTTATTAAAATGGAGAGAAAGATTTCTGCCTCAGTTAATTTCTCTATAGGATATAAAGGCAGCCTTTAACAAAAGGGAAAAAAAAAATCCCAATTTAATTCCCTTTAACCCAACCAACCAAAATCCCTTTATGTTATGGAAGTTACCAATTTTGTAATGTTGTAACCAAAAAATGAGTATTTTTCAGGAGTCTTGGAGTTTAATCTTTCTTTGTAATCAAAGTGACGTTGCTTGGTTGTAAACAAACACATCTGTACTCATGAGTGTATCTCAGATATCCAGAGTTAAAGAGCTTTAGTGAAAGCACGTAGTTGAGGGCACGTTCAGCTGTATGCAATGCTGTGTGAAGACACCCAGACTCTGAGTTACGTCAGAAGTCAGATTTTGTTGTGCAGCTCTCCTGGTCTGTTGCTCAGCTGGTGGTTCAGGGCAAGCTCATGAACTGCTCTGCTGTGTTGTGCTGTGAAGGCTTGCTTGCAGGGTGTTAAACGGATAGAAAGCACAGGTTTATTTGGAATAGATCATCCCCATATAATAGAAAATGTATTAACTTGGAAATTTATTTTATTGGATTTGGTGTTCCTTAGTGAACGTTTGACTTCCCGAAAAGAATGCTTATTTGTGGGAAGATGGTGCCAC
>NW_010136511.1:0-9550 GCF_000699245.1 Pterocles gutturalis | reverse complement strand
AAGAGATTACTGCTGTTTTGTGCAGATGATACTTACTTTGTCCATCAGAATCTTTTCTAATAACTTTTATGCAAGTTCTGTTGCTGCTTATTACTGTGGTAGTAGATCAGGTTGCACATACTGGATGCCTGCAGTGCCCAGCCCTTACACAGGTGATGCCCTCCAAAAGAGTCCTCAACAAGGTAGGCTGGTGCTGCCAGGAAAGCTCACTCCCCACGGAGACCGTCCATATGGCCTGTTACTGTCCGTCTCTTGGTATGAAGACAAACATCTTGCAAGAAGTGAAAGTCTGATAATGTGCACAGTGTGAGTGTGTGTGTAGGGACAGGTTAGTGTTGACAACATGAGTGCTTGGTCACCTAGGTGATGGATCTTGCTACTATGGTAACCTGGAGGCTATATTGCTCATCAAATATGAGCTTTAACAAACAGGAATGTTTTAAGGTGTTTGTATCTTGTGTCCCTCTGGGACTACTTGCTGCCCTTTTAAAATATTTACAGGAATTATAAAATGAGATTTAAGGTTTTTTTTCCCCATTTTTTTCTTGGAACTTTGTCCTGGAAAAGACCTGATACCCGTGCTCAAGCACTGAACTGCGGATAGAAGTTTTTGAATAAAGGCAATGCTATTACTTACTGCTTTCTGAACTCTTGCCTCGTAGGACTGTCCCTCGCTAGGGAAGCTGATATTTTTGACTTGTATCCAGAGGAGTTTGAGCCAACTCAGTATATGTCTTTAGGCATCCACAGGGATTTTTCATATACTTGTGCCATCATGTGTACCTGCAGCCGTGTGCTGTTCCAGGGTCATGCCTGGAACGTGGATGTTCTGTTTATGGCTTGTAGTAGATTTTGGGACTTCTCTTTCTTGACCCAGAAAAGAAGTGACTTTAATACATGAGGTGCTTTTAGCTCATTAACAGCATAGTATGTTCGTTCAGGGATTCAACCTTATATGCTGCTGGGTAAGAGATTTTGTTGAATTCAGACACCAGCATGTTCTCATGGTGTGTCTCACTGAGATCTGTGGAAGATGATTGAGAAGTCACAAGAGCACAGAGTGACGGATCAGCTCATAAGACTACCAGTTTTTCTTTTTGATGACTATATAAAAATTGTCTGTGTGTTTTCAGGAGTCCCACATTATATGCCATCCATTACCCACTGTGTGTCATCTTTTCCAATGGACAATAAAGATAGCAGGAGGTTTTTTTTTAACTCCTACATGGTGGTACTTAATGCAAGAGAGATTTTTAGGTTCCTGTTGGTAGAGCAGAACAGGACAAGGGGAATATGTCCTGATGACTTGTGGAGGGACAAAATGGTATATCCTCCACAATCTGACCTGGCTGACTAGACTTTCTGCTTTTTGGAAAGTTTTACAGGGGATGAATAAAAACCTGGAAAAACACTAATAGAATCAAAACCACAAGTGATTAAAAATGAGACTGCCAACTTCCTGTCCCAATTTACGCAGGGCGCTCTAGGCTTACTGTGAAGATGGAGCAGGACCAGCATGTGCACCCCAAGGACTTCACCAAGACAAATCTCACTGTAAATGGAGAGCTGTAGAATAGGGCAGCCCATTCATCAGAAGCAAATCTGTGGAAATACCCCGAAGGGTAACCCCAGTCATGCTTGAAATGTCCAAGAGAGTGCTCTGATGTGCTGCACTACAGTACTGAAGCTTTGCCTGCTCCTGGCACAGCCAGCTGCGTGGCTGTTGATGCAGCTGTGTTAGATGTTTTGAAAAACACTGAGAAGACTATGTGTTCATGGCACTTCAGCTGTAACATAAACCTGAAAGTATTGCCTCTGGGCACTAGCAAGACTCTTTAAGTGCTTTACTGACCAGCATCTTCACTGGCAGAACAGAGACTAGCTGTGTCCACATGATCTGCTAGCTGATGGTTTCATATAGGTAGGATTAAAGCAGAATCCACCCAGGTAGTTGGTGGGGAGGGATACAGTGTAATAGGCTGTGGAGGCAGAAACACAGGGAAATGGAGGATGCTCTGTACATAAAGTCATCTGGATTTGCTATGTCTATGCTACAGAGGGTGGATAGAGAAAGACTGCAGTGTAGTCCAGACATCTACTTGTATTCTGGGGCATCTTCTTTAATTTGGGTTGCCCTCGATCCTGGGCAGAAAGGTGTTTATCAGTGTAGGGGGACAAGAAGGGAGTGTAGGGAGCTTGCTTCAGCTGCATGACTGCTGGGCCCATTAGCTGGATTAGAGCTAATCGAACTACATTTTTCATTGCTTGTCCACTGTCCCTGTTGGCTTCTAACTGTGGAAGAATCCAGGTGAGCCCATGAAGCAGTCTCTTCTGATCAATGAGCAGCAATAATCTCTATGTCATGTGAGATTAGGCCACTTTTCAAAGAAACAACAGCAAACAGGGAAGTGTGTGTGAGTTTGAGTGGTTTCATAGAAGCTTGTTCTTCTAAGTATTTTGCCATTAAATATTATTTCTTCCTCAGTCCCTTAGGAGGGAGACTTTGGCAGAAAGAATTTGCCAATGGCTGGCAAGCTGGGTGAAGGTGAAAGTCCTGGAAAAATATCCATCATGACTGAATTCTGCAAGGGGCCCCGATCTCAGTCTCCTCATCTGTGAGATCCCCAGGCTAAAGTGCTGCTGCTGTGTTTGTGAAGCTGGAGCCCTGTCATGTGAGTGGACCAGACATTGTAAATAGGTGTGAGTAGCTACAACCCTTTTTTCCCAAAGGAAAGCCAACTGCTTTTCCTCAGTCCCATGGAAGATAAACCCAATTTCCATGTCATCAGCTGA
Organism: Pterocles gutturalis; assembly: GCF_000699245.1. Lineage (NCBI taxonomy): Eukaryota > Metazoa > Chordata > Aves > Pterocliformes > Pteroclidae > Pterocles > Pterocles gutturalis. The sequence goes on along the minus strand of NW_010136511.1, from coordinate 6,757 downwards.
TTACAGGTTATACCTCTCCTCTTAAAGTTGTCAAGGAGAGTTAATAGTAGTAATAAGTGAAGAGGGAGCAAATATAATAGGTGGGATTAGGTAATGTTTCTACCTCTGTATTGAATTGCTTATAATTTTGTAGGGGTGAAGCAAAGAACAGCTGAAGGCTCCTAGACCAGGTGTTTCAGGTGGTGAGTGCAAGGGGAAGTGGACAGATCATTCCCATCACTTAAGACTAAATGTGTCTGAATTTGCTTGCTTTGCCTTTGATTTCATTTGGGCTGCAAAGCAGAGGATACTTAAATAGCAAAGGCTAGATCGATTTCTGCCAGTTGCTGACTCCAAGCTTGCTTGAATTTGTATAATTCATGCTGATGCTATAAATAAAAGCAGTTCTGTCGCACTGAAAACTCTGTCAGTCATGCAATACTGAGATTTTGTGAGGTATTCATTAAGTTACAGGTATGTATAGGATGCCATGTATTGCTAGGAAGGATGGCAGATTCTTTCCATGTGACCCAATTTGCAGTAGGTTTGGGTATGACAAACAACAAGGTGTCTGAACAAAAGGGTTGTTCGCCAAGTCACCCTCCCAAAAAGAAGGCGAAACTGAGGATGTGCAAACAGTTGTTTGGCTTTGGTTCTCAGTGACACATTTTTGGCTGCATGTCTAACACGCTGGCCATGGTTTTGTTGTTCTTGCTTTTTCTCATCTTTTTGGTGTGTATTTTCACTACTGCTTTCAAAGGCAAGGCACCAAAAAGAAGTACCACATCTAAGGAACCAGAGCAAGGAGGGTGCCTGCTGCCCAAATATTTGGGGCAATGACTGGGCAGCAGGCAAAAATTTCAATAAGGACAGAACAGGTGAAAGGAGGGAGAAGAGATAGAAGTTCTTTCTTGCTTGGTCCTACAGCCAGTTAACATTGAAGTCTCCATCTCCTAAGGATTATTAGTATTATTATGGTGTCCTGTGAGACGGTAGTTTCCTAAGCATGTGACATTAAACCCTGAGATGATCATCAAGATCTGGTAACTTAAGAGACAGAGCAGACTCATTTCTGAGGATGTGGCTGTCATGAAACACCACAGCAATTATCTCTGAGCTTTGAAAACCAGTTCTTCAGCAGTCAAACTCCTGGAAAGAGACCACATTTTCTTCCACCTTCCCTGCATAAAATCAGCTGGAAAACTGGTGCTGGTATTCAGTGTCACATTCCTTTCTGTTCAGTGTGCTCTGCTCTTGCCAGAAGGTGTTTTATTAGGGCTGAGGATGCTCACCTACTCTTTGCAAGCTCTGAAGAAGAGGGAAACAGAGAAGAAAAAAGTGGGATGGCCTTTGCTCACAGGATGTTATATACGTGATGGGCATGAGCTGGTGAAAACTGAGGGCTGCTGGTGAAGCTAATACACACCTCTTGAAACTACTCAGCTTTTCTGTAGCTGACTAAAATATGTATTGTGCTCAGAACTGCAATTGCAGGCACATTTTCTTGGAGCCAGGCACCTGGCTGGAAGTTTCTGGCACTGAAGCTGAAGTCAACAGTGCTTCACTGCCCACACCTAAGGCTGGTACTGTGCTGCGTCTGCACTAAGTAACTTCATGTGATGAGCCTGTTGGTTCAAACGCTGCTTTGGCAGAGCTCGTGACGAGGGAACACCTGCCTGGCACCTGTCAGAAGATACTTTGCCAGGCTTAATGACTTCACGATCTTAGTCCTTACGGTGAGGGAGGTATTGGCCAGCCTCCCAAAATCCCTTCCCACTCTTTTTGCTTGCAGGTCCCTGGCAGGAAGGAGGGGGCTTTGGTTCAGTTTGTTGCTTCCAGAGAACACCCATGCCCTGGGCTTTTCCACATCAGTCGGCCTCTTTCCACACCAGACGAGCAGAATATTACAAGGTCGGTGCAGGCAGAACAAGAAGTCCAGTTCTTGAAGACAGAACTAGAAATGAGGTGACAGAAGGGAAAGGGAAAGCAAGAGCTCAGGTTGCATCTTCTCTTGTACTTGGGGGTCCCTCCTTGGGACTGGGGAAGGATGCAGCTGAACTCTGTGGGGCTAAGACCTCCCAGCCACCTTCTCCCACAACTACTTCAGTCTAGTCCTGTGCCTTCTATCTTCTTAAACCAGCATCTCCCCTACGTTCCCTTTCTCCTGCTTTTGTTCCTGATCTACATTTTAACACTTGCATTCATATGTAAAAGGTGAGGAACAGGGCCCTTCCCCCTTCCTTGGCTTGTATCCCGTTCTTTTCACTAGTGCTTTCTCACCAAATGTCCTCCCTGCTGGTCACAGCCTTTCCAGAGGTGACACAAAGTACTCTGTGCAGGGTTTTCTGAAGTGTTTTGATTTGTGGACCCCTAGCTTGTTTACAATTAAATTGTGGATACAACAGTCCTGGTAGGTTTGTTGTCTCTGATATGCTCCCTGCTTATCCTGTGACATAAAAATACAGATTGGCTATTTAGGGTGCTGTCTCCAAGACGCCTTTTTTCCTTCCCTTTCTCACCATCCCTCCCCACTTTTTCACACATGCCTGTTAGTGTTAGTGCTCACCATCCCTCCCCACTTTTTCACACATACCTGTTAGTGTTAGCACCACAGTAGGCAACCAGATGTTAACAAGCATCTTGGATCTGGCTTACAACACCTCTGCCACCAGTGGTTACCTGAATGTAGTGGTTCAGGTCAAATCCATCGCACATCTGGTACCATACTTTTTGAGATGTGGCAACTTTTTTTTTTTTTTTTTTTTAATACTGACTGAAGGATGCTAAGTGTTAGACTTTCATAGAGCGGAGTTTATAAAAGTGAGATCACTGAGATACCTGGAGCTCGCTAGTTTCCAGGAGTGAGACTAATCCAGGATAATTCTTACTATTAGGAGAAAATTACTCGCTTGTTATTTTTGAAGTACATAATGGTAATAGATTTCCATTTACCCTCCTAGGGGGCCCAGGGCTTCCTGCTGCTGCCTAACCATCAGTTTTGTTTCAAAGAAGAGAAAAGAAGGAAGAAAAGACTTGATTCATGATAGCTGTGGTAGGGATCGACATGTAACCCCAGCTGCTGTGGCATTCACCCCTAGGAGTGACAAGAAATTCAGCTCAGTTCAGCTGCAGGTGAACGCTGTAACTTTCTGTGGAAAATACTAGATTGATTCTCCACCTTTGGCTACAGGTAATTGCTTTGCCTCATGCAATCATGTGGGATAATCAGAAGTAGTTATACAATGAATAGCAAAAACCATCAATGCATCCTCTGCATTTGTAGTCTTGTTCCTTGAAGATAATGGTTTTTTTTTTTACTTTTTGATATTTTTTAAACCCAGCCTGTCTCTTGCTTTCTACAGAGCTGATCAGTATGGCATAGGAAGGGAAAACAAAAGTAGAGTTTCAGCACATTACTGAACACATTCTGCTCATTTTTACAGCACTCTTTCTAGTGCAAACCCTTGTTGGAACTGCAGTGGAAAAGCAGAATGATTTAAGGACTCTCAAATTCACATTTTCTTCCAGCCTGATATAGTGAGGGACTATTAATACACCAGGCAGAACGCTGACATAGATGCAGCTCAGTAAATGAAAAACACATTTTGGTTGGCCCAGAATATATTAGGGCAGTTATCTTGTGCTCTCTCTCTAATATTTTTTTTCTACATAAAGTGGTACTTTTTTGAAAGATGAAAAGTGGCAAGGTACCAGGCAGTTTCTCTAATAAAGGTTTATAAAGTTCCCACTGATCCATTACTTGAGAAGTGCTATTGTGCTGCTCTGTTTAATGAAAGATCAGTCAAGTAAATTGTTCGTGGCATTCAACTTAATTACATGCAAGCGATGGAAACTTTGTTATCAAGGACTAATAAAATATCAGGTGGCTTTAATTAAGTCAGCAAGGTGGCAGTTTTAAACTGAAACCTGCTGCTTAATAATAGAAAACGTAGATTTGAGCAAGATGTTTTATAAGCAGCATGTTGCTTCTCCACTGCAAGGCAAGAGACACATTTTTTTAAGTGGTGTTAGTGAGAAACATTAAGTTTATTGTCAGTGTTTATCCTCTAAGCCTCAAACTAAAGGGCCTATAGCTGGAGGAGATTTCTTATTGAAAAATTCTTTTAGTCTGAAACTCAGCATATGATGACTAGGGTAATTTTTCTTAATGCTTGCAAAGCTATTTATCCAGATATGTAATTGAAATCAGGAGATGCCTCAGAATGACATGGCTGTGACACTGGTACGGAATTTTGAAATGTTAAGTAAAGATGCTTAAAGTTTTAGACTGTTAATGTTGACCCATTTTATAATAATTTTGGTGTTTTCCTATAAATTTTAAAAATACCTGTTTTGTGTTCATTGTTACGCTGAGAATATCTTGCTTTCCCTGCCAGTCCTGCCAATTTTTTTTGTGGTATAGTAAAATCAGTACAAGTATTCCAGTTGTATTCACAAATACTGCAAACTGGTAGATTGTTGGAGGCACTTGTGTGTATTTCCATGAATAGAATTGTGAAGAAAAAAAAAAAAAGAAAAAAAAATTATTTTTTTTTTAAAGTGCATGTTTACATCAACAGCATCTTGCTGGACTCCTAACCTCGTGGGGAACAGTCTTGCTCTGCCGGTGCTTTTGGGGGCCAGTCCATGTTTTGCAGGGTGATGTTGTTTAAGAGTTGCAGAACCAGCAGCCAGGGAGGGCAGTGGGCTGTCAGGTGGGCTTCCTGATGGAGAATAGCCAGACTGATCCAAGCAAGCTGCTCCCGAGCTGTGAACAGGGGACTCCTGCAGCACACACGCTCTGACAGCCGTCTCGCATAGCTGATCAATAGTGCTTAACACTTGAAACAGGAAATGAACAGAGAAGACCCAGGTCCATGCAGCAGTTGACAAGCCAGTACCTGCCTTGCATGGAAAGGGCAGAGCCGCTGGCACTGCTGCCTGGTGCTCTGCTGCTGGCTTGGTGGAGGGTGATGCTGCCGTTCAGTCTGTTTGCCACTCTAAAAATCAATAGACAAGTTCTGTCAGGAGCCCTGATGAACATCAGGATCCTCATGCTTATTTCTCTCCATATGTTTCACAAACGACCTAGATATTAGAAGAGGTTCCTTTGCTCTTCCAGCTGCAGGCTTGTCCCACCAGTTCTGCACACTGGCTGATTGGGCATGGGGGATGGAGGCATGTTTGCCACAAATGGAAAGAACAAGCTCCAATTTTCTACAACTTCTGCCTTTAAACTAAAGATTTTCATGTCAAGCTTTCTCTGCCATTTATCAGATGTACTAAGAGATTTCATCTCTCTTTTTCCCTAGCTGGATCCTGGCTTTAGATTTCCTCTCTGTGATGAGAGCCGCTCAGTGGACCATTGCACTGGAGACAAAGGAAGTAAAGTAGTGTTTCTTGCACAGAAAGCTGTATGCCACGAAGAGTGTAGCCAAACAATGGAGGAAAAAAAAAAAAAGGCAAAAAGCAGGGCCAAATGCATGCCCAAACAATCTAGAAAGCAGGATAACCTGCTGGATTGAGTAGACTGCGGCACAGGGATTTCTGCCCCTCTGCTGTTCTGCAAATTTCCATGCTCTCAGGCTATGTGTCACATAGGATAAACTTTATTAGAGTAGTTTGCAATTGCCTTATAGGTTTTGTCATGCAAGATCCTGATGGGAGCTCTTGGTTTGCACGTTGTATGTGAGATGTTTGGATCTGGCCATTAAGCGCTCTTCATGTCAGGAACTCGGGACCATCTTGTCTCAGTTTGAGCTCCTAAAATTTGGGGTTGTTTTGGAAATGCTGCCCCGTATCTCTGCATGAGATAAAAATTGGAATCCTGATGTAACTTTTACCCACACAGTGGGATGCCGGGAGGACTGAGTGGCTCTCAGTATTGAACAATGGCAAGTCAGCACTATGAGCAATTGTTGTTGTGAGTCAACGTTGAATCCCTGCCAAAGATGCCTTTTATGAATAAAATTTAGCACTAATTTGTCGATGGGTTAGTTCGTAACATGATGTAAAGCTCTCAGTACGTAATGAATCTTTCTGGATCGAAAGAAAAATGCTCATAATGACTTTATTATAAATACATACTATGTTTAAGTGGACCAAATCAATGTAAGGGTATCGCTGTGTTTCTCCACTGACAGTTTGCTACTTTCCTTACTACCTGCATCTGGAGAGGGTTTTGTTAATGGTTTGGGTTTTTTTCCATTTTGTTACCTTAACAAAACTGTCACCATGTGTTCCTTTCTCCTTGCTGTGCAGATGCTTCCTGTGTACAGCCAGGTACTGCCCTGCTGTCCTGCCATTCAGGGTGCCTTCCTATCCACAGCCCCTCGCAGGGAGCTCAGCTCCCTGCTGCTCCTCAGCCAGCATCCACCTGCACCAGACCAGAATCGGTGGCACAAAAGTAACCCCTCCATAATTTCTTCCATATCCACACTCTGCTTTTGTCAAAGTTCTAGATCATTGTCCCCATGATCCAGGTCCATCTGTTCTGCTGCCCAGAGCCGATCCTGGGGGAAGAGACTATCTGAACGCTCTTGGATTCTGGTCTCCACGGATGCTGGTCTCAGGCCTTGAAACAACAAACACCTGAGTCTTCCCCAGCTTTCCCCAGAGCACCCTTTGCTCTCTGTGTGCATCAGCTCCAGGCTGGCGCATCTTCAGCCTTGGTGCCTTGCTTTGGGTTTGGGTTGGTTTTCCGTGTGCGGACCCCATTTCAGCAGTGCCCCTTCCAGGGGTTCCCGGGGCCGCTGCAGCACCCTCCGCCTCCTGAACC
>NW_010136510.1:0-1295 GCF_000699245.1 Pterocles gutturalis | reverse complement strand
TATCCTGAATCCCATCATGTCCCCGCACCCCGCAGCCCCATGTCTCTGCATCCTGCCGCCTCATCTGGCCATATCCTGCTTCCCATAGTCCCGCATCCTGCAACTCCATCTGCCCATATCCTGCTTCCCGTGTTCCCACATCCCGCATCCTACAGTCATGCATCCCGCATCCTGCAGCCCTGTATTCCCATATCCTGCATCCCCACAGCTGTGCATCTCTGCATCCCTGTGTCTTGTGCACACACACCTCTGTATCCTCACATCCCACAACCCTCAGCCCTGTATTCCTACATCCTCTAACAACCCATTCCACAGCCCCTGATCCCACAGCCCAGCATCCTCGCAGCCTGCAGCCAGCATCCCTTGGTTCCACATCCTCACAGCTTACAGCCCACACCCTGCATCCCCCAGCCCCATATCCCGCAGCACCCCATCCTGGTAACCCAGCTCCCTCACCCCCAGATCCTCGCAGCCTGCATCCTACTGTCCCGCACCCTTGCAGCACACATCCCAACACCCTGCACCCCTGCACCCCCCAGCCCCAGCCCCATATCCCTGCTGCCCTGTACCCCTGCAGCTCCCATCTCCAGCCCCATATCCCTGCTGCCCTGTACCCCAGCATCTCACATATCCAGCCCTGTATCCTTGCATCCCAGCACCCGGTACCCCTGCAGCGTATATCCCCAGCCCTGTAACTCTACAATCCACCACCCTACACCCTTGCAGCCCACATCTCCAGTTCTGTGTCCCTGCATTCTGCTGCCCTGGACTCCCGCAGCCCACACCCCAGCTCCATATCCCTGCATCCTGCTGCCCTATACTCTTGCAGCCCACATCCCCAGCCCCATAACCGCCTATCCCTGCATCCCCAGCTCTGCAGCCCTGCATCCCTTCTTCCTCAGCTCCATACCCCTGCATCCCACAGCCCTGTAATTTTGCTGCCTGCATCTCCAGTCCTACACCCCTGCATCTCCAGCTCTGTACCCCCGCATCCCTAGCCCTGTACCCCCACATCCCACAGCCTTGCACTCTTGCAGCCTGCATCCCCAGCCCCGTATCACTGAATCCCCTCATCCCCAGCCCTGTACCCCTGCATCCCTACATCTCCAGACCCACATCCTTGCATTCCCAGCCCCATACCCCCTCATCCCTGCATCTCCAGCTTCCTACTCCCATATCCCACAGCACCACACTCTTGCAGCCCACACCCCCAGCCCCGTACTGTTGAATCCCCACATCTCCAGCCCTGTACCCCCACATCCCTGCGTCCCCAGCCCCTCACTCCTGCATCCCCG
>NW_010136509.1:19211-23482 GCF_000699245.1 Pterocles gutturalis | reverse complement strand
TCCCAGACCAAGAGCTGACCGGGGTGTGGTAGAAAGGCCTTGGGAGAGTGGCCACCTGGAGCGAGACTATCCGGAGCCAAGAGAGACCCGGAAACCAAAGGGACCTGGAACAAAAAGGGACGATCTTCTGGAGAGTCCTCACCTATATACTGGGCATGATGTGTATGTTATGGACTAGATTATTGGCTATTCTGAGTTTCAATCTGAACCTAAAATCAAATCCTAGGCTAGTGTCCGAGGCTGTGTTCCCTCCCTCATCTGCCGACCTTGGCAGCAGCACAAAACTTCGCTTCTTATCAGCTTTCTTCTGAGCACAAATCCAAAACACAGCCTCTTGCTAGCTATTATGAAGAAAGTTAACTCTGTCTCTGCTGAACTCAGGACACTGGGATTGCAGTTTCCGAACTCTGTCTCCTCTGGGATCATTAGCTGGGAACAGACTGAGCCTCCGTCATCAGGTGGTGGGCAGTTGCACTGTGTAGCACTCATTAGTATATATTACTATTGCCGCTCTTGTTGTTGTTGTTAGAAGTAGTATTCTCAATTTTATTGTAGTTTAGTTATTAAATTGTTTGTATCTAAACCGATGAGTCTCTTTTCCCTTTACCCCTTTAGTTCTCTCCCCTATTCCTGGGAAGGGGGGAGACTGAGCAAGCGGCTGGGTGATCTCAAAACCACAGCAAGAGCATAAAATACTTCTTACGTTATTAATATAAGTGGAGAATGAGGGTAATAGGTAATATGTGTGTGGAAGATGTGTGGACAATGGATCAGCCTCTGAATGTCTTTAATTCTTGCTGATGCATACTTACATGCACACATATGCCATCTCCATGTTTTATGCAAGCACTTTTAAGGGCAAGCTTCGAGAGCCAAATTGTGAATTGTAACTAATCTGAAATAATAAAATGAAATAAAATAGAAAAGTATTACATTAAAAATATTGCATTTGAAATGTAAAATTAAATGATCAAATGCAAACTGGAGAAAAACTCCATTACAAAAAAATCAAACTGAATGGATAATTATAGGCAACGCTTCCAGCAGTAACTTTTTTGAACAACCTGAGTTCGTGCGAGAGTAATGATTTCTCTCTCGCTATTCTGAAATCCTGTGTCACATGGAAAGTATTGTTGGTGAATTGAAAGGAGTTTGGAAAAGGGAAACCAAAATAAATATGTTTGCCTCTATCCCCTATGAGCAATTTTTAAATGAATTAGGTTTGTTTATTCTAGAAGAGGCAGCCTGGACATGGATTTAACAGTCCACAGTGTGAATTTGTTTTAGGTTTTTGGATGTAATTATTTTGATCATTAGGAGGCTAGTGATCAATAAGAGAGTCTTAAAAGGATGGGGGGGAAAAAAGCAATTTAATTTTCAAGAAGGAACATTGCATTTACCATGTGTAAATAACAGAATTATTTTCTGACTGGGGGGCATATGGTGGACCTGTTGTAGGATAAGGATAGTTTAGATGATATCTATTTTTGAATCTTGCTTCAGGACAGGAAGATGGGCTAAGCAGTCTTTTGAAACTTCTGTTCTTGACTGTACAGTACAGCAATAATGATAAGAATAATAAAGTGATCTGTTTGTCTTGGGTGTTCTCTGTCCTGTGAAACAGGGATAAGCTGTGCTTAATTTTGGGAAACAGGCATATTTGGAGTTGGGGGGCTGTGACAGAAAAAGCTATTGTTTTGATTGGAGATCTGTCAGGAGTGGGTAAGCAGGTGAAATTTATATACAACCGCCCCTTGCTGAGGGCATACAATTTCTTTTTATTTTTAATGAGCTCTGAATTGAGGACTTGTTTCTGTGCTACAGAACAGTAGTTTGTCATTCAGCTAGTTTCATATCCTACTTCAGGGATCTGGTTTTGTTTGGTGATTTTTTTGTTGTTGTTGTTTGGGGATTTTTAAATGAATATTTATTTTAAAATATGTATTCATGGGAAGTGCATTCTTTTATGAATTCCCTAGTTATGAAAAGTGGATCCTCCTGTCATATATTTTCCAGAGACCTCTTTTCCTTCCTATGTACAAGCCCTTGTTTTTGTCACACTGGAGTTGAACTCGGATGTCTGGCCAGGGAAACCACAGGCTGAGGTTTTACTTTGGGTGTATTTATTTTTCCAACCAAAGCCACCCTTCTCCACTTATTCTTTCTGTCTCTTTTCTTGCATACCTGCTTCCTAATTCCTTATGTGCTTTTTCTATTTTTTGCAGGATGAATTTTCAGTCCATAGACTGTTCCTCTTGAACAGGAGGAGAAATACAATCCCAAGCTGTTTCGCCTGAATAGCATGCCTTCACAAATTGCTAGGCTATGCCCTTCATTAGGTGTGAATTTTTACAGTGTTTATGTGAAAATACAGACTTTCTATTGTGTGATTTCTGCAATATCAGAACCCTGAACATTTTAGGATAGTCCTGTGGTTCCCAAGCTATCACTTTTTATAGAATTGCTTCAATAACATACTGAAATTGCACAGTAAATCCACTGTGATTATGAATGTTTTTAGCAACAAGGCTGAAGCTCTTGGCTGTCTACGTTAAAAAAAGACTGATCAGACCAAGAGTGCTGTAAAACTCTGTGGCCACTGCTGCCATTTCTTTACAGGTTTTGCTGCGGAAAAGTGGTGTTTTTTCTTTTAGAAGTACAGAGGGAACGACTGCCTTCTCCTCCCCTGCTTCCAGCTGTAAGTTGCAGTTTCTCCATATTAACACAATATCAGCACATTTGTCATCTTTTCAGTCCGTGTTTGAAAGACTTTGTATAATTCAGCATGAGTCTTCTTGGACTCTTAGGCAATAATGCCAGCATAGCTGCAGGTGATACAGCATTTGCATCTTTCTTTTTATCTTTACTGCTCAGAGTAACTGGGAAGTAGTTGTCAGCTAGCTTGCCTCTTTCCGTTTGGCTCTGCAGCCTCTTAGTATTCTGCGGGAGATGCAAAGTCACTTTTTACTAAAGGAGAACAGTTTTATTTTTTTAGTTTACGTTTATTAATATTTATTGCAAACCAAAATCTGCCACTCTTTGAAAATGACTTGAAGACTCTTGGTAAGTATTCTCAGTGTTTTCATCTAGATAAATTTAGTATCATGGGAGCTTGTGTTTAAACACGTGTTTCAGTTACACACCCACATTTTGTGGCTTAATGTGCTTCAATAGTCTGCACGGTAATATCTGAGTATGTGTGAATACGTGAAGTGAATACGTACCAAGCTCTGCCTACTCCCTGCGTGCAACTTTTTTTTTTTCTGCAGTTAGCATCAGCAACAGAAAAGTTGGATAGGAATTCAATTCTAAAGCTTGGATCCTTTCACTTTCAGAGTCTCTCCTCATACAAAGCATCTGTGTTGCTTGAGGTAGATGCGTATAGCCTGAGGCAGCCTGTAGCCTGCAGGCACTTCAAGCAGAGCTAACAGAATGTGGAAATAAAACTTGATCCATTAATTTTCATTTAAGTTAACGCTGTAAAGAAAAACAGTCCTTTCCACAAATGAAATTCTGATTATTGCAGAACAGAAGGAATGGAAATTGTGTTTCTAGGTAGGCATTATGTTTTCTCTGCAACGTGCTGCTTCAGCTTTCTGTTGGTGTATGTTTTGTAGCTTTTTGGTTAGAAAATACTAACTGCAGTTGAGATGGAAGGTGCCTCACAACAGGGAAGGCTGAATGACAAGGACTAGTGACTACAGCTAATATCAGTGTGAAAACTCCATTTTGGCTTGTTTTGCTGTGCTTTTTTTATAACTCTCTTTGGTTTTGTTTTATTTTCAATTTAAGTCAGCATTTAGCTGTGCTCAAGAAGTAGTGTGAGTTTTCTTTGGACAGTACCTTTCCTTTTCAGAACATTGCAGTTTGCTTTCCAAAAATTGGAAAGTTGGGAGCACAAATTCTTCAATGGTACTTTGCCCATTTCATAATGAGGAGTCTTCATAAGGAGTTCTGTCAAACTAGTGGAAGAGACTTGTAATAGTTCTTCTGTCAAAGGGCTGTGGGAGCACTGCATCTCCCAAGAAAACCCTCTCTGCCACTAGTCTGGGTCATTTTTGCTAGGGGGGGATTCTATCCAGGGATACGGATCAGGTGGCTGATTTCCATTTTGTCCCTATACAGTAATAATGAAGAGAATACTAACACTTTTCTTTCATATAGAAATCCGAAGTATAGCATGTTTGCCCAGCGTACATAAATAATTTCATTAATCTGTGTCAGATTTGTAACACTGCAATGTCACCCCACTCCACCCTGCCTCCTCTCCC
>NW_010136509.1:0-19190 GCF_000699245.1 Pterocles gutturalis | reverse complement strand
AAAAAAAAACAAAAAAAAAACCTCAAAGGTGCTCTCACTTTCACAAGGTTTTCATGGGAATGATTGCATATGCTGCCTCACAAATTCCTGCCTCCCAGCTATTGTGTCCTTTCCGGTGGATTCCTTGCCAAGCGTTTCTCAGTTCTGAAGTAGAGGTGGTTCTGTCGCCGGTGTGCACTTGAATACCCTTTGAGAGCTGTATTGGATTTTTGTTGGCTTTTATTTGAACTTTTACATTGACATTGTTTTAGTAACATTTGTAGAGAAACATTGCCTCATGGTGCTGCTTGTTCTTTTCCATTGTTATAACAACACAGTAAAATTAGGTTGTGCCCAATGTCTAGTCTGATATTTATACCAAGATTATTGTATTGCTTTGCAGAACTGTTTTAAGCAATGTCTTCTTTACCTTGGAGCACAACCAATATCTTCTGTACCTTGACAATGGCTCAACAAAACTTTTTGAACAAAGGGGATGTGTATATATTTTCAGATTTCCCGATGCAGGTCTTGGCACTTCTGTGTCCAAAGAAAATGTATGAAGAAAATGCTAATTTTTCTTTTTATCAGATGGTGTTGAAACTAAAGTATAGTTAATGGTCATAAATCAGAAGTGGGCAAAGTCCCATTCAGAGGATCATGTTTAGCAGAATAACTGTACTTTGATGGTTTTCAAGCATTAAATAGCTTATTGGAGAGTACTTTAGAGATCAACCTGAGCAGATATTTATTTAAAAATAAGGGATGCAAAGATAACAGCTGGTTTAACAAAAATAAAATTTAATCAAATACTTGATCTTTGCAAATATGTCACAGTGTTGCTACAGCATCTCTGCACTTTTGGAGAGCGTTAATGCAAGTTGGGGTGTTTCACTGTTCATAGGTATTTTCTGGCTCTTTCTTAATTAACTGTGTTATAGCAAAATCGCTTAATTGAAAATGTAATCATAGCACTAATTTCAGCTGGCTTCTACCAAGACCTCTTAAAATTACAGGTATAAGTGCATGCCCTAGAATGCATATCATCTTTGTAATTTCATGAAGAATTTTGTATAAGGAGACTACTCTTGAGCACGCTAAGAGCTTGTTAATACAAGAGCTGTTTTGATTTCAAGGTGCCTCTTGTACAATGGTAAGAGAAAGTACTGGGCCCTGGAAGTTGTTCAGTAAGAGAATGATTATTTCTTCTTTTTGTTTTCAGGGAGCATTCTGACACTGTTTGAGAAAAATACCACAGTTTGGTAATGTAATTTCATGACATGTGTCAAGTAAAGTAAGGTACAGCAGATGGATGCATGCCATTATTTCAAGGGATTAAAATGGTTTTTTTTCTGTAGGCTGTTCTGGAAAACTAGTGCAGAGTTGTTTGGTTTTTTTAAACAAGATTTTTTTCATGTTCTTATTAAGTTTTAAGAAGCAGCTGCAATTGATGGCAAGTATCTGGGTGAGCTCACAATGGTGTTCCTAAAATACTGTCTCAAGCTAGTTATATATTAATTCCAACATGCTACCTACTGGTGAGGAGTTTGCTGCCAAACATGGTGCCTGCATTTTCAAACTGGTATGAGTTACTGTCTGCAGGGTTACGCGTGTTGCTGTGATCTTCCTTTGCAAATGAACAATAATGACAATAAACCTAAATATTGTTATCTTCATTTAGAAAAAAAGGAAAGCAAAAGTAATAACTTTAGGATTTTAAACTGGTGAAATACATGTTGCCCATAGTACACCTTGCCATTGAAGGCTTGCAGTTTTTTATGCAAGGGCTTTAGCACGTCAATCATTCCTAACAGAGGCTAGTCCCTTGTGTGCCATGGAAAGCAGAAAGCAATGATAGTTGCAGCTGAGCAACTGATAGATTGATAGTTGCAGTTAAGCTTGATTAACTAAGCCTTTAATGCTGGCTCCTGCGCAGGATTAAGGGTTTGTTCCATTGCAGCCTAACCCACTTGAACCCAGTTGACATTGGTGGTCTTTATTCCTTCTGAAGGATTAACTATAAATCACTTCAGTGAATTTTTTCTTGCATCTGTCTGCTGCCATTTAAGCATAAACATTCCACTGGAGTTTAACTGGATAGAAATAGGACAGAAGGTTGCCAGCAAAAAGATGGTGTTCAAGTCTGTTGCTTCCAGAGAACAAAGTATACCTGAGCTTTGCAGAAAGCAGAACTATTTTTACAGCAGTGAAGCACGGTCTTGCTTCAGCAGCTAAATGTCACTGTAATGACTGTGGGAAGAATATAATACTGGGAGGAGAAAACAAGGGAAAAGAAAATTCTATTGTGGGAGGAGGACAAGAAAATACAAGTGTGCTGTTGTCTATTTGGGAAGGAGGAAGAGTGAGCAGATTCTTTGCTCTCTTCTTTATGCCTGCTTTAAGCTTTTATGTGCACATTAACCGTTCAGACTTCTGATTCCTTCATCGAAACAGCATGAATGTTCTGTCAAAAATAATACTGCTTTAAGAGATATTTGAAAACCTGAGAGATCCTTCAAATCAGCATCTTATCCCAAAACCTACTTTGGTCTAGGTTCTGCTGTGGAAGCTCTATGAATAGATAAATTAGAGACTGAGGCTGTAAGTGGCTTTCTAGTGTTCTGTACTTTCATGAAAGGCTTGGCTATGATCCCAGTGCACTGTATGATGTTAAAAGATTATTAGGACGTTGAGTGTTGAATTAACTGAAATTAACTCTTTGGAAATTTATGCATGATATTTGGTAAAGGTGTATAAATATGAGCCTGAAACATCAAAAGAGAAACGCAGTTGCCTACTGTTTATATAGACAGAGTTGTTTTCTCTGCCACAAGTATTTTAGGCTATCCACACCGTGCAGCGTCATCATCCAAACGCATGGCCTTGCCAAACAGAGTTAAACGTGGTGTATGACACAGAAAACACCTGAACAGAAACAGTAAGTAATAAAAATCAGTTTATAAGACAATTCAGTGCTCAATTCTGTTTGCTGGAAATATTTCGAGGATTTGTCAGGGCTGACAAACTATGACATTGTTTGAGCAATGATTGCTTTAATTAGTTTCCAAAATAAAAAAAAAAAAAAGTTGCTGCTTATAAGTTCATATTTATTTTAAAGAATTAAACCTACTAATCTAATTTTTTAAAATATTCTGAATAATATTTGTCAAGTTCACCTGAGGTATACTGTAGCAAGTGGGTTCCCCCCCAACCCCGATGTGCCATTAATACAAAGGTTCTGGCCGAACAGCAGTGCTCATCTGGGGCTCAGCTGTTCAGGAGAGTGAAATCTGGCAGCTGCTGTGAGGACTACATTCGGGCTGGTGTTAACAGGGGAGTTTTACGCTTTTCTAGTACCTCTTGGCATAAATGTTACTTCCACTTGGATGCGCAGTTCTCTGGGTGTGTGAGTGGTGCTTTAGAGACGTTGGCCCTGGAGGTGTGTCACTACGCTAGAAGTTCAGCTTAAAGTGCAGGTTCCTGACTCTGCAGGCTGGGAACATGGGAGTGGATGGTAAATAAGCAAATCCGCACCTCTAAGGTGCAGAAACTGGGAAAAGTTAACTCAAACATTCGTGCATGTTTGTATGGTGACTGAGACTTTTAATACCTGGAGAGAGTAAACCTAGCACCTGTTACTGTTGGATAGCAAGCCTTGTTTGGCGCTGGGGAATTGGCATACACGGCTCGGTCAGTGACTGGAAAGGGCGTTCTTTTCCACGTTACCATTTGTGAGGGAGTGAAGAACGAGAAAGAATAGAAATTGTGCACTAGTAGTGTGTTTTCTTAAGCCAATGCTTAAACATTACCTAACAGGTGGAAATAAATATTTAATTTCAAATATTGCTTAAAGAAGAGAAGGGCAGTGTCTTATAAATCTAATTCAAATGAATCACATCGGGAGAGGAGACTGTACGGTAAAATGCAGTTCCATTGAGAGTTGTATAACACCTGAACAAATCTTGCAGTTACAATCGAAAGAAGAGTATAGGGGTGCTTAATGAACCAGCTGACTGGTTGCTAAAATCACATAATCTGTAATATTTTAAAAAAATATTCAGAAAGATACATCTTTGTAACATCTCCTATTTCCTACTTGAATGTAACACATAGTTTGTGGCATGAGTTAATGACTTAGGATTGTTGCTTTTGCTGTGGTTTTTTTTTCTTCTTTCTTTTTTTCTTTTCAGACGTCTCCTGTTTTGTTTTTTTTTCTTTTTTAGTATTTGACTTTCAAGCTTCAGAGCTTCAGGTTCCTACACAGTGTCTTGAACAACTCCAAATATCAGAAACTTGCTTAATTACTGGGAAGGGGATAAAGTGCTCAGGCAAGCTTCTTCACTGGTGGGACAGCTTAATTTTCTTAAACACATAAAAAATATCATTTTAGAACTTTTTAAATTGCAATGGTAAGAAGGTTTACCATAAATTGATTAAATTCTTATATTTAGAACTAATCAGATTCTTCCCAAAAAAGCAATTTCCTGAACCTTTCTGTCACTGAATTTGAGTGGGAAAGATGTCAGCTCAAAAAAAGAATGCATAAGGGCTCAGATTGTCAGAATTAAATACAAGCAAGCATAGAATCATCACAGAATCATAGAATGGTTTGGGTTGGAAGATCTTTAAAGATCATCTAGTTCCAGCCCCCTACCATAAAGTTCCCCACTCTCCGACACAAAGTTTTCCCTCTGCTTGGGAAGTTTTGCTTCTGCATATGTTGGAGACTTGAGCTTTATTCCCCTTTCTTTGTGAGTAGGCTTATGCTGGTGTTTTGTGGTACAGATGCTTTCTCTTCATCTCTAATGAATCTGCTCTGATGTAGATGGGAAAATAAACTGTTAAAAAGAGTGTCACCTTCATCTAGTGGTTGTGGTCCTCAGCTGGAAGAACTCATCCTTGCTGCAGGTATGGTTGTTTAGTTTATTCAGAGGCTGCTTAGTACCATACGGCGCTGACGAGCAGATGGTCCCTTCTGCAGGTCAGAGACCTTGCCTCTGTTCTTTTTTCTCAGCTCTTATAATTCTCTATGTAAACCACAATGGCTTCAACGCGTAAGTTTTGCAACAGGAAAGTGCCTGGCTGTGAAGCATACTCCAGGTGCTGTAAATTAAGGTGGAAGAGGAAACTGAACCTCATCAGAGACAGAGAAGCGTGAGCTGAAGGGGAGAGAGGAAGGATGGCAGTGGCAGCCCTCCTTCTCTGGCGTACTTTAAAACTTAAGAATGTTTTTAAATATTTTTTCTCAGGAGAGGGTACCAGGTTATTCTTCTCAATTATGAGGAAGAACTCCCTAATAACACTTGAGTGATGAGTCAGAGGAAGATAAATCCACATCCTGCTGACTGTCCTATAAAGCTCCAGTGTCAATGGGCAGGGAATTCCTTTCTGCACCACTGTGGTTTTCTCTGAGCAGTACAGTCAGATTAAGTTAGATGTCTGTATTCCAGACCCGTGTGTCCTGTTTATGAGATCTGAGAGAATTGCCCAATGCTGAGGTGGATTGCACTTTGGATCTGCACTGTGGATTCATTTGAGACCCTGTTAAAAGTAAGAATTTCATGTAACACTGAAATACGTACAGAGAACTCCGCTACAATAGTTGTCATTCCATTTTCATGATTATTTTCTTATGTCTTGCAGGGAGGTTATTTTCATAGGCCAATTTAAAACACTGGTTTGTTCTAATTTTGCAGTTTAAATGCTTAGATCACTTTGATTCTGACTGAAAGAACCAAGAGAACTGTTAGGGGTGTTTTTTGTTTATTTTTTTCCTGTGCTTTGCTTCAGTTTTAAGTTTATAACAATGTGAATTTAGTTGTGTTAGTTTTCTGGTTCTGGCATGTAAATTGCCCAAGTTGACCAATTCAGTGTGGTAGCTGATCTGACTTAAGCTTGTCATCTGTGATTGTGTTTCTTAGATGTTAGAACTGATTACCATGAAGCTGATTTTACTACAAGTCCTCTTTGAAGAGTATTCCTGTGCAAAAATGTTGTTATGGTCCGTGACAAAAATAATAGACCACTTTATTTCATCATTCACACGTTAGTGGTTTTTATCTCAGAAATCTTTTTTTTTTTCTTTTTTTTTTTTTCTGTGTTAGGTTAATTTGTGTGAAAAATTATCCTGGCACACTGTGCCAAATGTGACTTCTTATCCACTGGCATTCTGAATTTCTGCGGGGCTCACGGGAGTTGAACGCCCATATCTCAACCATGAACTGCTTTGTTGTGTCTTCAGTGAGTTTACTTTAATCCTTGAATCAGCTACAGCATTAAGCTCAGACAAGCCCTGGGGACTGAGTGGTTCTGTGAATATTGATGCAGGTTCATAAGGAGTTTTGAAAACACATAAATGACTGAACTCAGAGGCTGCAGTTTGGGAATACAGTGTTTGTGTAAGAGGCTTAGTAAAGGAGTGAGAGTTTAAGAGTCAGAAGTGCTGATGATACTAAATAATTTACACCAGTAAAGGCTGAAGAGTTCCAGGAACTGTATGCTAAAATGTGAGATTATGTTGAGCTATACTGAATTTTAAGTGATCCACATGGACGGGGAAATCCTAATGTTGCATGTGAAGCAATGAGCTATGAGCTGACCATTAACTCCATTGCTTCCATGGAAACATCATGGACTGGTGAAAAGCAACGTGACTGTTTGGAACTGTTGGGAAAGGAACAGAGAGCAACGTGTTAGTTGTACTAGACTGAAAAGGCTGGAAAAGAGATGACTAAGATGAGGTGTTGATAAAGGTCTGTAAAATAGTGGAAAGAGGGTATAATTGGTACTTTTTTGTAACAGAGAGAACATACAATGAAGGTGTGAAGCTCAAACAGAAGGCAGCACTTTTTCAAACACCCCTTCCCCAAAGCATGTACAAATGCTAAAAATGTACTTAAGGCTAAGTAAATTCATGACAAATAGATTTATTGAGTGATTTTAAGTACAGAGACTGGTTCATAAAGTCCCTGACTTCCAAACAGCTGGCACTGGACCCTAGCTCAGAAAGACTTGCTATCAGCCCTTGTCCTTCTGTCCTGCTTTCCGTGGCTTCCCATTCTGTTTTGCCTTCAACAGCTGTTTTCTTTGAGAAGATCGGAAATACAGTGGCTTATCTACGACCAGATTCTACTCAGACTTGCCAGCAGCTCAAGAGGAATTGATGAGAGGAGTCAGGGAAAAGCATCAATCTACTCTGTAACGTGTGTGCCAGGAAATCGAATTAGCTGAATATTGCCGTAGCACCACAGAAGCGGGGCAGTGAGTCGCAGAATGGCTACGGGATTGCTAAGCTTTGATTGTGGCAGTTTCCCTGGAAAGAAAAGGTGAAAAGCGTTATGTTCAAGCAGAGTCCTGTCAGTGTATACCATCTTTTTCTTCTGCTTTCTTTTCTTGCAGTGTGCAATTGTGGATTAGTATAAAACTACCTAATTTCACGTGCATATAGGCATACCTGCTGTGATCAGCTAGGCAGGAGCACTGGTGCAGTGAACATATAACAAAATCCAAACCTCTGCGTAAAGGAAACGTCTCTTTTGTGTCCACAGGAAACTAATTAGGAATGATGTAATTTTACCATTTACACGGTTGTGTGTGGGGTGAGTAGAGGGGACTTGCAGAGTGTGAGTGGGTCAGGAAATGAACTTCAGTTTGTGAGGGTTAATAGGATGTTTCCTAAGTATAGAGCCTGGCAGAGTACAGATGCTGGGGGAAGAGCTGCTCTTTGTAGGGTTTTTCCCTAGCACTCAGAATCACTAACAGTCATGAAAATCCTTTTCACCTTTATTACATTACTATTAAAAAACTCTCTTCCCTTCTAGGCTGCTGGTGGCCCAGAAGATGGTGGGGAGGAATGAATCGGTATAAAACGTGTGCAGTAACTGATTAGTGAATCCAGGAATCTATTACAAAAGGAAGATTTTGTGAGTGTTTATGTGATACATTCCTTTAGCAGAAAGCTGGTAAATGATTAAGAGCTGTTTGAAATTGGAATTTGAAATTAAGGAATGGGGAATCTTGTACATGGAGGCATGCTTCATTCTTTTCTCAGTAGGATTTTAGGCATTGCTGTCCTTGGCAGGGCAAGCGGACTGGAACTGAGTCAGAGAATGTGGCTCCCATCAGTGAAGGATGCCTGGATGTAGGCAGGGAGAGCCAAGAGAATAAATGGGGCTGGCTCTAGATGAAGGTTTCTCTTCCAAGATTCCAGCCAATAATCATACAGATTAACTATTGCAGAGGCAGGAAGGAAGAGTTCAAGAACATTTTTTATCTCAATAGTCTGTTTTTTATTGGGTGTAAATGGCAAGGTTTTGGTGGTGGTGGGGAGGGAAAGGAACTGCAGAGGTGGGCTCTGTGGGAAGAGGACAGGGGCTGCCCTGTGCCGGGTGCAGTTGGCTCCGACCCGCTGTAGGACGTGTATGAGCCCAGCAGTGAAGCTGGTCAGGGCTCTGTGAGAACATATTTAGGAAAGTGCCCAGAAAGAGAAACAATAAGGCCAAAGTAGCAGGACATGCTCCATGGTGGAGCTGGTAACGTCCTCGACGGTAGTGTGGCATATGAATATCTCAAACCAGGGCTGGTGCTGCCCGTGAAGGGACTGAGTGCAACCTGCAGGGTTGGCAAGTGAGTGGAGGCTGGAGGGGGGCGAGGGGATGAAGGTGTGGCTGGAGTGAAGCTGAGTTTTGGAAAGGGGAAGGAAGAGTGTTTTCTGTAAGCGTTTATTTAACTGTTTGCCATCTTTGTTTCTGAATACCTGAATCAATAATTACAATGTTAACTGACATTAAGTAAATTCCCCCAGGTAAGTCTGATTTGTTTGCAACAGTAGTTGGTGAGTGATTTTTCCTGTCACTGTTTTGACCCTCCAATTTTCTCCCTTTTGTTCTTCCTTGTGGTTGTGTGGCTGCGTGGCTGCCTGGCTACTAGCTGAGGCCAAGCCACCACATTTTTGTGTGCTCTTTTTAAAAATAATGAATTAATTGTGTCTTTCTCTTAAAAAAAAAAAGAAAGAAAAAGAAAAAAACAGGATTATAATATGAATAACAGCACACAGTCTTTTCCATGGCAAACTTATGCTAATAAGCATGGTCCTTTGAAGCAGAAATTCTAATGAGCTTTCTTAGAGCTCTTAGTCACAAACTGCAGAGTAGCAGTCATCCCAATGACAGTCTTTTGTGTTCTTAAGCCTTGTTGCCCTGCACTTCCTCAGGAATTTGAAACAGGTGACTGATGGTAGAAGATGCACTAAATAGCAGACTCAAATTGCAGCTGGATAAACAACCCTGTAAAATAAATCTCTTCCTTTTGTTGG
The DNA here is from genome assembly GCF_000699245.1 of Pterocles gutturalis. Lineage (NCBI taxonomy): Eukaryota > Metazoa > Chordata > Aves > Pterocliformes > Pteroclidae > Pterocles > Pterocles gutturalis. Next base: position 9,898 of record NW_010136509.1, on the reverse strand, counting down.
GGGTAGGTTTGAACTATTCAGGACATAATGTATTTAGAATTACTAGATTCCTTAAATCTGAGGCTATATCAATATGTAATGAAATAATCTGAAATCAATCTGATGAGCAGGTGCATGCGCCTGCTGTCTGAGAATAAATATGAAGTGATCCCTCCATGACAAAAAGACTTTAAAATTAAGAAGTCACAATGGCCTTCTCAGAGGATTGGATGTGTGAGTAGATAATGGAAATTTATTTCAAATGACTGTTCTAGAAATTAAAACTGAAGGAGGAATGAAGTCATAGCAAAAGGCAGTTGATGCGGATGAACACTTGAGATGAAGATTGGCTCACATCTTTGCCTCTGGCAAACCTGCAAGGAGAAAAAGAATTTCATTATTTTAAGTGGCATGATAATACCTACATAAATAATTTATGAACCTGAGGTATGCTCCCCTGGAACTGATTATCTGGACTGAAAGTACTGGAGTCTCTAGTACCGAGCAGTGGAAGGCAGGTATTTTTAATTATGGACTAAGTTCTGATCTTTTATTTGTCTCTTGTACAAGTGTAGCATCAGTTGATTTTGGCAGATATATAATTAGTTACTAGCTTGAGTGAAGACAATCCTTTGTTCCTTTTAACTGCCATGATCCAAGTCTGGACATGCGATAATAATGTCTCCATGCTTTTTCAGCTTTATTCCTTCTGTGTATTAGAACCTAACTGTCCTCAGCTCTTGTAGGAAAACAAACCTATGTTTGGACATTATGGGATTCTAAAGACTAAAGTTTCCCGCTTTTTTGAGTGTAAATATATACTGTCAGCTTCATCAGTGTGATCACAGCATTAACCATCATTACTGAAGGAACATCATGTCTTGGTATCTGCCAAAGAGACCAGATTGTAACTTTTTCTAGGGTAAACAAAACCTTTTTCAGAAATAATTCTCTTATCACATGCATTACATTGTACCCTTTTTATTTTTTCAGCAGGGTGGTTATGTTTTAACAGAAGCCAGCTATTTTAAATACGACTTTTTTGCCCTTCTACAATTGGACAAGGTTTACAAGTCTGTTGAGACTTTTGGTTTAAAAGACTGGGTATTATTTGGCTATGCAGAATGGCGCCATGTTGTGCAGCAGGTCTATTGCATGCTTTGAGGTCAGTCTTAGGAGAGCTAACTGACCTGTGCTTTCATGGAAAGTTTGTTTTCTTTCATTCCCTTAAAAAAAAAAAAATAAAAAAGGTGTATATTTTTTGTAAAAATGGATCCATTTCTTTGGAAAATTTGCTGTTTTTTTTTCATAGGTTCTTGTATCTCTTATTATTTTTTTTAGACTAATCATATTTTTTCTTTTATAGATGAGTTGGTGGCCTTGCCTAGCAAGCAACTCCCTGCTTCCTGGGTAGATAACAAACAAACAAAAGTCTTAAAAATCTGAGACTTTTTTTTTTTTACTTTCTTCCTCTTATTTTTATGTGAACTCAGTAGAAATCCTGTGCATTTTTTCAGATGAGATCAAGTTATATGTAAGTTTCTCTCCAGAAATAATTCAAATTATTTTCATTTTTTTCACATTTTTAGCAAAATTTTAGCTCACTTCTGGCACCATTAAATATATCATTCACAGGTGCGTAGGTAACAATGTGGCCTTTATTTCTTGATTTTTGATCTGGATGATAATAAAATAGGTCTTCTGTCAAAGGCAAATGCCAATATCTCTTCAGCAACTGGACTCTTTGTTTTGAGTGAGTCTGAATTTTATTAACATCACCATTGGCTCCACTGTTACACTCCTATTCACTGTTAACATGAAGCAAACAAACTTTTCTCAAAGAGAAAATAATTGTGATCCAAGTCAAGTTGTGTTGGGATTTGTGTTGGGAGAGGGAGGGGAAAGACCAAGTCCTTTCCAGTGAGAAGTGCTTGATTTTTAGCCCATGTAGTGTTGCAGAACTCAAAGTCAATTTTTGCAGTGTTACTATATCAAAACACTACTACTGAAGTGTGTAGAGAGGATAAACTTACTCTTCGTAGGATTATTAAAGGTATTTGCAGTACATACCACTTTCTTGATAAAACATTTTTTCATGTATTTACTCTCTGTAGTTTATCTTTTCGTCTTTTATTGATCAGTAAATCAAGAAGCAGCACTGGCTGTAGCAGAAGGATTTGCAAGCATGTTGAACACCTTGCTTAGAAAATAATTATCAGAAGACTGTACTTGTGATGCAGTGCCTGCCTAATATCAAGTTGAAGGTATTTGGTGATTCCTGTTAGCGGCCGAATCCTTCACTGTGAATGTTTCCGATCTTCCCTGCAACTGTGGTGACTTTTTACTATTGAAATATCCTTAAACAAAAGAGGCTAAGAAGCATTGTGGAAATACCATGACTACACCAGTTAATGTTAGTACCTCTTTCTTTGCTTACACAGCGGGAAAAAAGAGCATACACACTAAACTCCAATTCAGAGGGTCTTGGAGGAGGGTCCACATAAGACGGGTGTGTCTGTGCACAACTGGTTTCTTCTGTGCACTCTCTGGCCCAACCCAAGGAATTTTATGTTGGATTTGTAAATTGCAAACACTGCTAGGGAGATTTCACAATTTGAAAACATTTAGACTTAGATGTCTAAGGAAGCCATCAACAGTTGATGAAAGCTTCTGTCCTCATATCCAGGCATATAAGAATTTAATCTGAGATGCAGGACATGTTTCTGTGTTTAGATCTATTGAGCACAAATCATTTTTGAAGCTGCCTCATGGCCATTAGCTATGCCTAGCAAGGGAAAGAAGAGGTGGGGATTCACAAAAGATGGTGTTCCAATGATAATTTTAAATTGCTTTATTAAGATGCAGAGAAGGGTATAGTTTGCTAATGCTACCACATGCCACCTTGTCCTACCATACATTTCACTAGGTTTCATTTCTCTGGAGGATGACGTGTTCATGCAATAATCTGAGCTTTCGTGATGTGGTGGGTTAACCTTGGCTGGATGGCAGGTGCCCACCAGGCCCCTCTATCATTCCGCCTTCAGCAAAATAAAGGGGGAGAATAAGATGAAAACCTCATGGGTCAAGATAAAAGCAGTTTAATTAGAGCAAAGGCCAAGGCCATGCACAGAGACAGAAGGTAAATAAAGATGTTATTCTCTGCTTCCCCTCAGTAAGTGATGTCCGGCGACTTCAGTGTGTGTAGCAGCTGCTCCTGGAGACAAACGTAGCAACAAATTCCCCCCTCTTCCTCCCTTCCCTTGGCTTTTATAGCGGAGCTGATGTCACGTGGTATGGAATAGCCAATCCGGGTCAGCTGTCCCGGCTCCGCCCCCTCACAAGATGTGTTACAAATACCCTGCTGGCTGCCAGGGCAGCACTCAGCACTGGGAGGGCTGCTGTGGGGATACTAGCTCCATCTCAACCAGACCCCCTACACAAGTAAAATAAAATGTTAGGTGCCATATAGATCTTAGGGAAAATGTTAGACTGTATTTCCAGGATCTAAAGAAGCTGGGGTTCTGTATGTTCCCATGGATAGTTTCCCCTTTTTTTCTGTTCACTCTGCAATGTGCAAAGATTAAATATATTTTTCTTGGTGTGTAGTTGTATTTTTAATGCGTGATAGATGACAGGAATTATTTTTCTACAGTTCGAGCTTATTTGCTGTACTTCATTTCCTTCTATTTTGCCATCAAATCCTGTTTAAAGAAAATCTCTTATGATTTAAGAAAACAAACAAAATCTTGAGAGGCTGAGAAATACATTTATGGTAACAAACTCGTTTATCTAAAAGTCCCTGTGACATACAAATCAAATGGTATAAAAATAATGTTGTTATAGTTTCTTCATCAGAAGTTATGGGAAACCAGCAAATGTCCTATGTGTAAGTAAAATTTCCAAGAATGGCTATCCTGAAGGGAAAAAAAAGTAATCTAAAATCAGTATGAGCTTTGAATTGCGTATTTAATCTGTATGGGATCAGTCATTGAAGTTTATATACTTCTCTAATGCTTAAAATTCTCAATTTTGAAAAATCCTGGCCCAAACTTTCATAGTGTTTGTAACAGAGTGTGGGTGGGTATTCTGTGCAGGCTTTGGTGACACGGCAAGGCCATAGTGAGTCTCGGGAGGATGACACAGCAGACCAAGCTGGGCTGGTTTTTTGTAATATGGTTTACAAGCGTTCTTTACCTTATTCCAGACAACTGTTACAGCATGGCCTTTATGCTAGTATTAGTTACACATCTCTGTCTGCAGTCTGCATAACACATAGTTGGGCTGTTTTTTCGTGTCTATTACAAATTAATCTCTTTGGCAAGTATAGTGGCTTTTTTTCTTTCTTCTGGCCTAGAAGTCTGTTGCAGGAACCCTAGCACTGCAGGCCTATTGACTCAGCTGAACAAACAATGAAAATTGAGTCCTAAGAGTGAAGAGCTTGAGCATGAACAGATGACCTATTTTTTCCATCACATCGATATGAGTAAGCGTTCAAAGAACAATAATGTGTTAATCTACATACTGCAGGGGCTTAACCTACCTGAAAGGAATCGATCAGAGAACCACTTAACATGACATGACTTCCTTTTAAATGATAAGCGATAAGCAAGGCTCAGAATTTGAAATGGCATCTCTGAAGGTGTATATGGAGGCAGCGGTCAGCTTTACAAGCAAACTGAAGTTGGAATAAACAAGATTTTATCTATGAAAGAAACTTTCATTAGCAATTGCAGAAACACACAGTTGAAAAAAACACTTTTTTTGTCTTATGTGTGTTAATAGGAAACATGATTTCTTACCTCATTTTTGTTAACTGGGATGTTTTTTTCTCTTTACTCTTAAGATTTACATACCAAAGTGAGTAGCAGTCTTACATTTGGGAAGTCCAGAGTACTAAGCACTGAGTCTCCAGGGATGGAAAAGTAAATTAAGTGACTCTGCAGCATCTTCTGAAGTAGGTGGTGACTGGAAAATATTCCATTGAATATTCTATCCTAAATTAAATGAACATTTACATAAATCTTAGATCACATGTTGCCTTTAAGCCGTGTTTGTGCAGACAGAGCACAAAGATTCTCAGAGCTCCTGAGGAGAGCATTTCTGGAGGTGCTGTAGGTGATTTTCTTTGGCAGGACTCTACCCCAGTGGCTGAAAAATCCCATCCTTTCATTTGTTGAGATTAATGGTGCAAATTGAGGTAAGTCTTTTATATTAGTCCAAAATAAAAATATGCTTTTTAAAAAAATCATTCCAGACTTGTGAGCAGGCCTATACCGATAATTACCTTCAAACTTTAACCTTTGAACAGAAAGTAACATCAAAATTTTGTCAACAAGAGCACTAGCCCAGAGTTCTCAAATAGAATAAATCAGCACAGTTCTAATGAAAGCAGCTGATTCAAACGGATTTGTCCAGTGTAGGAATCATGCTATGATGAGGGTCAAATGCACCTGTTTTGAGTAAGGAGTTCTTAAAACAGAAGAAAAAGCAAATGTCCGATCAGTCCTTTTTCTAGTGTAGCCTCCAGGCTTCCAGAGGGCTGTGGCTTAGGACCTGCGTGCCCCGGGTATTTCTGCGTGGAGTAGAAGATGATGAAAGAACTCGTTCTGAATGAGGTACTACAGTGAAACTAGGGAGATTTCTGTTCACTCTTTCATTACTTAATTTCTTTGTATTATTTCTATTCTTGTTTTAGCAATTGCAGTGGTGGAGATGGTGGTGGGAGAAATACCCCATTTTCCTTCTCCTTTTCCTAGTCTTTCAACCGTCAAATGGCAGAGACTGACTTGCTACTTGTAGAGTGCCTTCTGCAGCATAGTTGAAATCCAAAACAGCGATAGAAATGTTTTGAAATAAAACAGATTCTAACAGGAAATGGCTCAAGTCCCAAGCAGTGGGTGAGCCGTGATTCTGTTTTCAAAACCGGCGTTCAGGACAGCTGAAGGTCATCCACCTTCTAGCCTTCAATTAAAAAGATGCTTTCAGAACTGAAAATGAAGTTTTAGTTACCCTTTAAAATGATGTAGTGTTAATTAAGGGCAGGATAGTATGGGAGAACGCAGTAATGAGACACTGTTCTCTTATATCCACATTGTTCCCGACCTGCTGCAGAGATTGTTACTAGCTGTGTGTTAATATTACAGCAAGCACTGAACCTTCCTACTTACCCATTGTGGGGTTTTGTTGAAAGGTGAGCACGAAAGACTTCCATTTCTTTTCAGGATTTTAAAGTGAAGAAGGATGGATATGTAGAGGATAACAATGGGAGATGTTCATAGTTTTTGTTCAGCAGTTTCATCTAAGACACAGTGGAGCTCTGAATATGATAAAAGGCAGTTTTGTGAAGATGCTTTGAAGTCTGTGACTGTTTACAGTTCATGAAAGTCAGAAGTGAACCCACTGGAAAGGTGTCAGTGAAATAACTGGGATAGGGGAAAGAACAGAGTAAAGCTGAATCTTCCAGAAGGAGAAGAAAAAAAACACATTAAAAAAAAAAAAAACAAATAAAATAAAACCCTCTCTGAATAGCTAATTAGCTATACTTACTGTAATGTGTATACTAGAGAGCTATATTTCACCCTTTCATAGAAATGAATCAAAAGCCTAACATTGTAATATTGTATTTTGAGTTCTTTTCAGGAGGAATTTGTGGGTTCGTCTCTGTGTTTGTGGCCTTCATTTGGAGTTCCAATTTGTTTGCAAACCATTTAAACTAAACTAATGATGTGGTGGTAAGTTTTAAAGCAGTCTGATATTAAATTAGACTTCTTGTGCCAAGACGCCTGCTTCTGAATTCTGGTAACATCCCCCTTATTAAATAAACCTTAATATCATTAACAGTTCTGCAGCTGCTTTTGCTATTATATGATATATTTGTACGACGTATGACGTGTCTGTTACCTTACATCCATGTTATTAGATTTTACTTTTAGAGCTTGGAAACTGCCAAGAAAATTCCCTGTTCTAGACCTTTGTATGCTAAATACTAATGTCATTCATTTCTTTAGTTTTTTTGAACGCAATGTCTACAGAAGGAACTAATGACTACAGCCCAACAGATTAGTGGTTTCTGTATAGCATAACTGTGCCAAAGTGTTGCTTCATTTGGAGAGTTCAGACCCCTTGACGAGGTGTACAGTAAGTGGAAAACACAGGGAGTGAATCTCATGTATCTCAAAAGCTTCAGAAGCTACGATCTTGCTTTAATTCACTTGAGTTGCTTTGTTCCGTATTCCCTGGAACCTAAATTTTAAGAGACTAAAGATATTTTCCGGAAGTAGTTACAATATGTGATACTACTTCCCAGTGCTGTGTAAAAGTTTGGTTAAAGCAACACTACTGTTATCTGCACCGCTGTATTTACACCAAGTGTGTAAACCATCCCTTTGTTTAATTAATTAATTAATTAATTTCTTCGTTCTTTTGGATTGTGAGCGTTGCTGTCATCAACAGACAATGTCGCTTTGCTCTGTGAAAACTTCTTCAGCGCAATGTCCTTTTTTCTAGTTTGTCTTCGGTCTCTTACGCTACCTGATTTTTCTTTAGTTCACAGAATCAGTTGTACAGAGATGTTTTCTGCTCCATGTTTTTTCTGATTCCCTGCACATTAGGATCCTGATCTGTGGCTGAAGTTCCTTGCAAGGCACATGTCATGCTAATAGTAAATGCAAACCCAAATAATTTAGGAAGTACTAAAACATTTTAAAATAACTTCCCAAACTTCTGATATCTTCATATTGTCATCTTAATGATTATCCATAGATGTATATTGACATGAAAACTGTGTGTAAGATTATGTACAGCACATGTTCATGTCTCAGGACAAAAAACTACTTGAATTTTGAAAAGCTCTTCTATTCAGGTGAATGGTCATAGGTCAGCCTCAAAGATTTCTTTAGGTTTATTGAAAATTCTAACGGTGGGTGCCTGCTAATGCAGCAGAAGTTTAACAGATGATAGAATACATGATTTGAAATTGTGCATTTTGTTCTCAAACAACAAGATAAATGTTACAATTATGGTAAAAATGTGTGCAGAGGTTAAAGGGAGACTTTTCCCTTAACTCGTTTTAGCTTTCCAGCATGACTTAAAACTTTCTGTCTTGAAGCCAGTTACCTAAATCAATAATGTGCAAGATTGCTTTAGCCAGAGTGGCTTCCTTTATTTAATTTTTTTTTTTTTTTTTTACGGGCAGAACTACTGAAAGTTAAAAGACTCAGAAGTCAGCAAGGATCTTTCTAAGTTTGGTTTAAATCATTTTGAATATTCCTTTCTGCTGTGTATAATGCCTTAGTGAGCAAGTAATGATGGATGCCACTTAATGGCTCTGCCGAATGTGACTAAAATAGAAAGATCTTTCGTATTCAGAAAGTAGAAATTACACAAGATGGATATTTCATGTGTTTCAGAAATAATGTATGCCCTTCTTGCTAGCAAGTATAAATTGCAATGGAAAAATATGCATGTCCTGTTTTCAGTGTGAGCTCCCTTCAGTGAACATTATTTTTCTGTCTGTGGTGCGTCTTTTCCAGCTGGTTTGTACCTTATTCAGTGTCTTCAGTGCCATGTAGGAAAGCAGTCCTTTTTTCATTCTGAAGGCAGATACTCAGCATCAGAGTACATCAACTCGGCATTAGGGTGAATCATCAACTCTCTTTTGGCAGTCTATTTTCTATTTGAGTATTTATCTAGATATATTGGAAACTTTAAAAAAAAACCCAAAAATTAGCTTCAGCATAAAAATCTTTTGCCCATGTTGAATCAGCTGTGAATATAAAAAGGAAAATATTTCATATTGGCTGCAGTGTAGGATTATTTTCTCATTAAGAACCTGAGTGGCAGTGATATGGCTTGAAATTCAAATTAATTAGTTTCTGTTGAAGGCACTTACTAATTCTTACAATTATTATAAATACTTGGGGAACATGATCCAATGAAACAGAAAATCAGATGATCAGTGAAATTATACAATAATGACTTCATGTTATTATTATGAAGTCAAGTCGTGCACTTCACAGTTCTTTCGAATAACAGTGATTAATTAGATCATTTTGACTTCCATCAAAGCATTTACAAATATTAGCGAGTATGTGGCTCTCATTTTTCGTATCTAGGCCTTGGACGTATTTTATCTGTGACTTTCCTAAATTTACACAGTGCTGTAGGGTTTTGGATTTAATTGATACTACCAAAGCCTGCGTGTTTGCTTAAGTTACTTCTCACTCTGTTACGATAGCCTGGGATCCAGGAGGAACGCGGTGCTGCAAGTCAGCTGCGGTTGTGGCCGACAGTATACAGCCTTGGAGAAATAGCTCAACCTAGTTCCATTTTATTTCCTTTATAATGCAAAACAGAGATGAGGCCCTCTCACAAGCTTGTGAAGAACACTTCAGTAGCATTTGCAGTCTTCTTTAAAAAGGAAAAAATAGATATTAATTATGGAGTTGTCATGATTGTCAGGCTGCTCCCTAAGGGATGGGGGCACGGGGGCTTTGCCGGCCAAGGCAGGTGGGACAGGACTGGGGACAGTGGCCATGTTCAACCAGAAGTCCAGATCACTAGGGAAGTTTGTGGTGATGAGGCAGGTCCAGGGTCAAGCTAGACTATCTCTGTTTCATCATAAAGTGGAAGAAGGATTCTAGCTGCAGGGCCTGCTTGCTTTTTCAAATGGCTCTTGTATTCCTGACAGTAAAGGAAAGCTTTTACAAACATACCTGGTGAGTATGGTTTATATTAATGTGAGTAGGGTTTCATGCAACAGATGACTCCTGAGGCCTGTGAGAGTTCATTCCTGAAATGGGAAAAGAGCATAATTAGTATTGTGTGCTCTGGACAAAAGTTTGGTACTTTTGGTGACTACAGGAAAAGCTGTAGTCACCAAAAGGTGATTAATAGTTATATTATTAATATATATATTATT
>NW_010136508.1:369-21805 GCF_000699245.1 Pterocles gutturalis | reverse complement strand
GAGCGGGGCGGGCTCCGGAGCGGCCTCCTTCCACCCGCAAGGCGTGCAGGGGACAGGGAGGGAGGCCCGGCTGGAGCGGAGCCCGGGCCGCGGGGTGTGTCGGTGCGTTACCCTGAGACTTCGCCGAAGCGCACCTGAGAAATGTATCCCCGAGAGCCCCTTGCCAGAACATTTCAAGCCTTATCTCGCTGTGCTCCGGAAAGCCTCTCCCACAGAGTTACTAAATGAGACTCCTGCATCCAGCACCGTCAGAAAAATCCCCACCTCGCTCTGCAAGCCAGAGATGCTTCATCGCTGGTAGCATTGTTTAAAAGAACAGATTCCCCTGATGCAAACCACGTATGCCCTGGTCCTGTGCCCAAGAAGGACGGATGGCCAGCAATTCCAAGCAAAAATCCTCAGTCTTACCAGGGTTTTGTCCAAGATGAATTTGGGCAAATCAGACAAAATTTTCAGACTTGCAAATATATTTTCAAAGGCATATAGTGTGCTTAACAGATAATTCAACAAATAATGGCAACATTGTCTGAGTTCAGTGGGGGCAGGCCTACTGGCCATCTCTGAAAACAACAATGCTTATTTTGGGACCATAAGTACATCACTAAACTTTGGGGGCCCAAGTCTGAGTTTTCTGACCTAAGTTTGAATACAAATTACCAGTCACATTACAATCAAAATTCTCTGCTTCCATATCTATTGCAATAATTTGGTTTATATTTATACAGTACTTATAAATGAATGGTAATTTATACTTATCGTTACTGTTATTACACAAACCGGAGCAATGGTGCTCACTTTACACGTCAAAGAGGTTTCACTCTTCACAGTCTTTGTGGATTATAGGCCATATAAATAGGGTGTGCTTGGCAGGAGACTGGCATGAAGAAACTCTTTACAAAAATTCAGTCAGTTTTTCCCTCAGATATTAATTGGAATTCTTAGGCCAGCTCTCTTCTCAGAGGTAACTGTCCATTCCTCAAATTCAGGAACAAAGGGGAAAACACAGAATGAGGCCTGGTTTCTTAAAGTAGTCAGACCCCTTCATCAAGCCCAGTGCTTCTTGACTTCTCTACCTTACCTTGTGATCATAGGCAATACAGAAAATAACACTGTATACCTAAATTTGGCCTTCAGCCTTGAAGTCTGAAGTTAATATTTTGTGATACGTTAACTTTTTAGGCCTCCTTTCCACTTAGATGTATTTATAGTCCCCAAATCAAGCACATGTGAACTATTGTCTTTTCAAACTCTGATAACATTTTTAAAATGTGTAATATATACCTAGATGAATAAAATACTTTTCAGAGAAAGCAAAAAATGCCAAGGTTATTGTTATGCATGCCTCCTTCTACCTCTGCGATATGAAATAGGAGCAAGTCCCCACCTGTGGTCAGGCTACGCTTGACGCAGATAGATGAGGCATCAAGATGGCTTCAAGCAGTTTTACTCCTCCCCATGCCCCCTTTGGTTCACTTTTAAGGATTGCTCTGACGTTCCCAATTTCTTTACAGTCCCAGAGGCGTGAATCACTGCAGACAAGTTATTGACCAAAAAAATTCGTCACCCGCTCTAAATTTGAGATAAAAGCGGCATAGCACCACTCAGGGTGCATGCATGTCGCACCCTCAAATCTGGAGCAGAGCAGAGTGCTGGTGCGTCTGTGTGGAGAAAACCATCTCCTGTGGAGACGCTAGCTCGGGTCCTGGCAATGAAACGCCCACGTGTGCCTGGTGCCGGACCTGATTTACCAAGCCCTGCCTTGGCGCCTGTCCCTTATCCCCGCAGTGTCTCAGAGAGGCAAAACATCGTGACACCCGGCTTCATGGGCAGGTTACTCGGGTGCCAAGGCTCAAGGAATCTGTTGAGATGAACTATATAAACATTTCTGTGAAGCAGAAGGGCTTCTGTACAGGGTACAGTAGGGCTGTACCAAGACAGCACATTCTGCCTGAGTCCTGTTCCTGGAGTTTGCTCCTGGCTGCCTCGGGAGCCCAGGGGCTGTAGGAAATGTGAGGCCCACAGTGTAAATAAACTGTAGGCTCTTTACTTGTGGGCTAAGGGTCTGCCATGGAGCAAGGATCTGAATGCAAGAATTTCAGGTCCCAGAGAACCTGACCACCATGCTGTTTATTTCTGTATATGTCCATTAAAGTATTTGGTATCTGTAATTTATTAAATACTCTTTTTCATGATCTACAGTTTTCTCTAAATGTAGAAGAGGTGGTCATTCTGAGCATCCTCTCTCTGCTGCATGTTTCTTATGCCCCCTGGTTCCTTGATCTCTTTCTCTCCCCTTTCTCTGTTCTCATGTGTCTCCTTTTTCCATCTGCATTTTCCTTCAGCAGCACCCATTTCCTGTGGGTTTCATCACCACCCCCACCCTGCTTCCATCTGTTGAAGAGATCATCCACTAAGTTAACTTGCAATAACACTACCAGTGAAATTACACCAACACTTACAGCAGCATTACTAGGCATTAAAGTGAACACCCCAGTGAAATGGGGGGTAGGGGACGGAATTCGTCCCTCTCACAAACAGGTTGTCAGCAATCTCAGGTAGGTAAAACAGCAGCTTCTTGGGTATATTGAGGCCAGGGTCCTCTCTCTCGGTATCCTAGAGAGGCAGAATTGCTTTCCAGCAGCCCAGCTGACACTCCCTGCAGCCTGCATGTGCCACGAGAGGCAGGGAAATACATAAAATGCCCAGCCGCAGCCGCGGGCTGCAACTCTGACACTTCTGACAGAGCAATAATGTGAATTGACTGTAATTTCTCTGTTGCAATGGCCCAGTATAGCTCTACCAACTCGGGCTTTTTAATGTGATAATTTCTCTCTCTGGTACGTAATTTAAAAGATTTGTCAATGTTTGTGTGCTGTGCTTCCCCCTCCCGAACTCACGCAGAAATATAGTCTTATAAAAGTCCAATTTCAGGGTTGGGGCAACAAATTAGAAAACCAGTTTGAATTACAAGGTTAGATGAGCTGTATATGCCAGCAATTTTCACAGTTACTGTATGTGGTATATTTAATATTGTATAAATTCAATTTATTCTATAATTTTAAAAATACTTTAATGGATCGTGTGGACTGATGTATACAGAGTGCTGTGCAATGGTATAAAATGCTATAGCTGCCTCCTCAGGTTTTGCTAATCAATTTATGTGTAGATTATAGCAATAATTTCAATAACCTAATTAGAAATTAATTGCAAGTTTTATAAGTGAATTTCTGAGGTAAGAAGAAAAAAGTTCTCTACTTATAGTGAGTACTAAAACTCAGCATGTAACTAACTGCTACACACAGAAGGAAAATAGCTCCTGGCTGATTTTGCGTAATGGATCTAATTTTTTCCATCTTTGTAATAGAGAACCTGCCACCCTGAGAAAGGCCTTTATCCCCAATTCCAACTTTATGGGATAAAACTAGATGGAAATCAATATTTAGCCACCCAGATGTACTTGGAAGGCCCATACAGCTCTCAGCAAGGAAAAACTTTGCTGTGTGCAAAATTTAAAAGTGCTAAATGAGACATCCCTATTTCTGGTATCCTGACAGCATATCAGGATATATTGATGAAGCAACCCAGAATGCTGAGAGCTGTGAGGAACTGGGGTGAGTGCTCATCCAGCTGCCCTCGCCTCACCTGGATGGCAGCAGTGGTTAGGAAAAAATAGACGTTTGTTGTCTGTGTTGGATGGAAGACACCTTCTCTAACATAAACAGGGCTGCGGGAAGAGCTGCGCTTTTTCCTTGCATGTTGAAAGCCTTGCCTTGTCCTTTGGGCCTGACCCCTGAAGCACTCACACCTGGACTGCATAGTACCTGTAATCACTGGGATAGCACTTCTTTCCGTATGGAATAGGATAGGAGATATTCCTCCCACCGCTTCAGTTTCTGTAGGAAGTGCATAGACGAGAGCACTATGTGGTCCGAGTCCCAGGCAGAAGGGGCTGCATTCAGAATATTATGCTGCATAGCTGTGTCCATGCTGAAGGCGATGCAGGCATATCCAAATTAGCATTTCAGTAGCTCAGATATGGATGGCAAGGCAGCTGCAGCAGTGCAGTGCTTGACACAAACCGCCAGACCCGCTCAAGAAGCCATTGAGGTTTGCAGTTAGCGGATACAGAGCTCTATTGTGGGGATTACATGGCTCCCCTACTCAAGGCTAGATGTTGTAAAGCTGATTCAGGTGACCTAAAGCTGAGCCTTAACTATATTGTGACCATTCACTGAAATGCAACAAGACGGGAAAGTCCAAAACAGTAGATGGGTGCTCTCACATTAAACTGAGAGAGGCTGGAGGAAGATGCGAGATCTAACTACAGGCTCTAGTCTAGGACTAAGAGTAGAAAGCCAGCGGGGAATCACAATCTTTGTTGGGTGGTTTTTTTGTTTGTTTTGTTTGTTTGTTTGTTTGTTTTTTTAAGAGTTAAACAACTGCTTCCATTTTATGAGGATTTCTGCTGGAACATTGTCCGTAAACCTGCAGTATTTTCTGGACTCCTACAAGGAAAACATAGCTGTACATCTTTGTCTCACCAGCGTATCATTCTAGTAGTTGAGAAAACAGCCTGGGCAGAGACAGTAGGACATCCCATTTCTAAACCATGTTCTTGATGAAGTACAAGAATAGATGGTCCTCAATACTAATTATGAGCAAGATCTTATTTTTTCTGTGTTTCATTTTCTAAAATACCTTAATAGCAGGGAAAGCATAAAAAACATGCTTGCTCCAAGGTAAAAGAAACGGGCTTATTAGAAATCCCACTATCATTGACTATAGGACAGTCCTGTTTTCCAGGGACTGAAAATAATGACATAATGGTTACAAGAGGTAGCATAAAGTCCAGGAAATGTCAGAGTGTATTCCAATTTCTTCAGATTCTGTAACAGCTTCTTTTTCTTTCCTTTGAACAGCTGTAAGAGAACGAGAAGGTCTTCAAGAGTCACCTGTACGTTCACACACAGGCTTTCATCCGTGGGAACCACCACATGGTTATTGCCATCACAGCGCTTACAGCTGCACCGCATGAGTTGCAAGCCCTTTGAATTGTGTGCTGCTTCTCTGTGGGCACGATAATGAACCTCGGTCTCAAACAGAGGCTCTTGTCGATCTGATGAATATGATTGAGAAAGTACTTGCAAATGCGCAGTGGCTAGAGTTTTGCCATTTTCAGTGGGAAAACACATACAAAATATGCTTATTCACCAGCAAGCCTACATCTTTGTTATGGGTTGCTTTCAGCTTGCCCAAAGCCAAGCCCACAAAATATGGAGTGAAGAAGGAGTATAATGGAATTAGTAAACTTGACAAAATGCATCCGAGCGAGTGATGCTAAAGCCACTGTTTAAACTTCCCTTCATGTGGAGATCTAGGAAGACAGTGGTCAAAGAACTTGGTAATTCTCTGTTTTGATGGGAAGAGATGGCTAGAGGAAAATTACACTTTTCCAGGTCTGAAGACAGTTAGTTTTGGTGGCTTTCTACATGAGAGGTTTTCATCCTAAGATATTTTTTTCTTTGTTAGCAAGCAAAAATAACAGAGTAATAACTAACTCCTATTAAAAAATTACTGGGGGAGGCAAAGCAGTGCTTATAATAGTTATTGCTGCAACCTTAATTAGGGCACAGTGCCAAATACCTCTGTGATGAAAAAACAAATCAATGTAATGATGCTTTCCCATTACCTTTTTTTGGAGGAATGAAATGTCACAAAATATTTTGCAGACTTCCTGTTGGGGAGCACACCATAAGGGACTGATTTACAACAGAACGCAAAAGGATTTTGTTTCAAATAGGTGCAGGTAGACGGACACCTGCTGGAACTGAAGGTTAAAATATGTTCTAATTTTCCAATGACAGCAAAGGATGAAGCACTTATTGACTACAAAATTTCAAATACAGTATAGAATGTGACTAGACAAAACACAGTGTATCTACTTCCCTTTTTCACCCAAGTAGATATTGTTTTACCTAAACTGAAATTTTTCTGTTTATTTCAGAATCTCAGCTCTGGAAATTCAAACCACGTCATTTAGTCTGGTGCTCTAAGGTCCTGCACATTTAAAGTGATTTTTGTCCACATACTGACAGTTGAAGATCCCCACTTTTGCTGAAGTCGGTCGGTGTTTCTCAGGCTTTCTTTCAACGGGTCACAGCCTGAGCACTGTATTCACTTTTTCCTCTATCTGTACTCAGGCATGCTTTCGGAGGAGTTTATCCACATAAGGGCTGACTAAATACTGAGCAAACCGTTCAGAATTTGGCTGTCTTTTATAAATAACATGATTCAAAGGTTTGATTTAGCTACAGATGAGCCTGAGCCACAAAAACTGCATCTGGCTCCTAACTGTGTCAACTCCCATGGCAGAGATTTTTTTTTCCCAACATGTTTTATTTCAGCCAAAGCCTGGCCTGAAAGTTCATGCAGAAAGACAAACTGTGAATCAGAAGCCTGTATCAGTGCCTTGGGTGAAGTGTGTACCAAGATAGCCTGCAGCCACATGCCAGCTTGCTATTGACCTTTTATCTGCATAAATAGTCGTGACCTTTGGGCTGCTGAAATTAGTGCTAGCTGCTTGAGCAGTCAAGTATCACAACCCTGTTCTGCTCATGCTGCATCTCTTTGCGTCTAACCGCTCACACCGTCTCCTTCTCCGAGTGATGGAGGTAGGCGAGGGCACGGGGCAGCTTACTTGCCTCTGTGGGCATCCTCTGCCTCAGAGGAAGTCCACCACCAGCTGGGTAAAGCCTCACTACGTCGACTGCAACACAGAGAAGATCGAGTGGGAGAGCTGACAATCCGCCGTTAGATTGACACTTTTCTATAGGGCACAATAAACATTCACTTTCGCTCTTCCTTAATTTATCGTGTCCTCTCATCAAAATAAGTCCTGAAAGAGTTTTAAAAACAAAATAAATAAATCGTTACAAAAATAATTATTCTTTTGCTAAGCCTCAAAGTGAGTTGTTTTGCTTAGAAACTGGAGCAGATCACTAAGCCACAGATCTCTTTTTAAAATATAATCTACTTTTTATTCAGTGGACTGTATGCTGCATCGGGTTTAATGCCCATTATTTTCTCAGCAAACCAGGGCTAGCGTGCTCTCTCATGTAAATAAACATTTAGTCCTATTTCAAAATGCATCATTTGTGTCATCCCTGAAACCACAGCAGTTTTAGTTATTTTTGGAAATAGGTATTTGCACAGGTTTACAAGCACATTTTTTCCAATTGTTTAGATGAGATCCTTTGGTTGCTTAAATGACAATATTGACTAGGCCTGGAAAAAAAGAAAAGTAGAATACTTTTAAGGATGTAAAGCAGGAAAAACCTACAAACATTCTCAAGGTTCTCCAAGATGATGACTGCAAAGACACATTTCTAAAGGAGGCTACTATGCCTGAAATTCACTCCAAAGCTCTTTTTTTTCCTGATTTCCTTGAACTAGAGCTTTTTTTGCTTTGGCTGTTTTAGTCATGGGATAGCAGATACAAGCGTATTTTTCAGCCTGATGTACATTGGCTGCGTGATCCTTTAAAAACACAACTGACACCTATTGTACATTCTGGAGACATTTTTAATTGCACCAAGGAAAACTGTCAGGCAAGTAGTGAGATAGCTAGTCACTAATCCTCCCTGTGTTTTTAAAACAAAATTTGAGGGAGCCATCCCACCAGTAAGAGTGGTAGCTGTGCGCTGAAGCACACCCCTGCCACCTTTGGCAGGTGTGTTGGAAGGGAACTAAATGTTCTGCTGCATCAGGGTCCTTCAGCTCCACACCAACGTCTAACACACAGTGGTCAGGGTGAGCTGAATTTCACCCTACATTTCAGGAGTATCTCCTCCCTGGAAGGGCTGCAATGCAAGCGTCCTGCCTCTCTCCCAGGAGGATGATTTGGACAAGGGCCACGAGCTCTGAGAACGAGTTGGGAGGGTGCAAGATCTGCAGATATCTCTTTATGCTGTATGGCTGGAGTGGGTGCAAGAGAGGATAAGGGCTTCTTGCTCCTATTTCTGTGAGCAGTCGCACAGAAACAAGACCCTATGACTCCCAAAGCCTGTTTGCCAAATTGCGGCATCTCCCTCTTTAGTTATACCTAAGAAAGGGCGTAGATGTTTCACCAGAGAAGCAAATGAACAGAGGGCTGGTCCGCAGCCTTCTCCTCTGCAGCCATGGAGCCCTGTATCCACAAGCTGCGTTACAGCTGCAGAGAGGAAGAAATGTGGTCTACCCTTGCTGAAACATTGGCAGCACATCACTGTTTACAACTGGAATTCTTGCTGCCTGCTTTTACCAATGACAACTCAGGACAGGAATAGGAAACTTCACATGATGATGAGGTCAACTTTTTTTGCTTGTCCAGTGCCCCCAGATGAGTACAAAGCTGCTGAAGTTAAGATTTATGATTGCTTGCAGAAAATTGAGTTTGAGCCACGATTTTTAGCTGGCTCTTTTGTGTTATCTTTTATAGCACTTCCAACGGCACACTCGTTTGAAACTTTTAAAAGCAATTTGGTTTGCTTTCATTTTTTCCTCATTTCAGCTCTCCCGTCTTGATTATCTGTGGCCATACCAGGAGCAATTTTAACTTGAGCTATTCTCGAGTAAATGAGAAGGCAACGCATGTGTTTGCAAAGCTTGTTTAACTTGTCTCTTTCATCTGCGTTTAATATTAAATCTATTGAGCTACGTAAATAAGTAATTCACTTACAAACCTGTCAAACCGATAGTAATTTCTTCCTCTTGGAGTTTACAGCTCTGAGGTATCCCTTCTAATGGTTTAATTTCCTTTTGTGTACCTGGAGATAAAATGAGTCAGCTAGACAGCTTTCCCGGGTGGAAAAGGGAGGGCTGCTCAGCTGTTGTTCTCCTCTGCCCCCATCTTGCTACATACAACATACATAAATGTGCATAAAAATGTAGAGTGAGAATAAAATAACCACTTTACATGTTGCTTCTGTTGTGGTGGTTTGTGCATGTGAAGTAGACTCCTTGCTTGGCCTTCTGGTTTGGATCACAGCCCTGTAAAATCATTTGTACCAAGAGACTAAGGATCTGTTTCTCTTCTCATGCAAATGAAATAAGTGGAATTACATAAGCATAAAACCACGGGCAAATGAGAGGAAACTCTTTTTTTTTTTTTTTTTTTTCTCTTTTGTGCTTTTATGGAGTTGGGATCCATAAACAAGAATCAGGTGATGCTCTTGTAAGAGATGGAAAGCATGTAATCAGGCAACTAGCCTCAGGAGGACTAGCCATGGCACTTAGGACTTGCAAGCCATGCAATGCATTTGGCTAGCTGGGTGCCAAAGGATGGTTTGAAAGAAAATAAACTCCCCAAGCTGGGAAGCCCCCTTAGTGCTCCAGAAAAGGAAGCACTAAGTGCAGGGGGTCTATATGAAATCCCATCCCCTCTCCAGCTTGTCTGAATGCCTACATGTTTGGAAAGGTCTCTTTATACACAGAGATCCTTGCCTAAAAATAATGTGTAGGACCTCTCTTTGGAAGCAATGATGGCAGCGCTTTCCCTCAAAACCCACCCCAGCATAATTTCAGGCTGTGTGCTGTGCTGGTACAGGGCTAAAGCTCTTTATCTGTGAAAATTCTCCTCCCTCCACCACTAGCTGCATATGGGAAGCCCTACATAAGCCATTGTAGTCTCTGGGATCTGGAGGTGGAAAGAGGAATGGAAGAAATCTTGTAACAGAATATATTTAGCTTCCATCTCTTCCAGGATGCTCCTTCACACCTCTCAGCTAAGTGCATCCAGCCCTGTACCAAGCCGTGGAAATGCAGCAGAACCAGCAGAGCTTTCTGCCTTGATGAAGCGGCCCAGATTTATACTTCAATAAAACAGCCTCAGTACTGAAAACATAAAAGGGACCCCCCAAGTTATTTGACAAAAGACATTTTAAATACAGTCCACGGGAGAGAAGCAAAGTTAGTTCCTAATACTATTCAGCTATGCTGAAAGGAAAGTAAAATTTTATGGCTGTGCAGAAATCAAAAATGGGATCAAGATTATTGGCTAAAAGGGCAGAAATCACATTTACCAGGATGCCTTTTGTCTGCAATGCTTGGTCTTTACTGATTCTCACTTAACAAGGCTGCAGAACTTATTACTTGTCCTTAACGAGTGCTCCTGTACACAGGGAGCAGCCAGCTCGTGGTTAGCTGCTGTGACCAAAATGCTGACATTTTGAAATGGAGGTTATTCATTGCAACCGCTTTGACTGAGGCCATTTCACATGGAAACAATTAAGAGGCAGAAAGCATATCATAACACAGGAATGAGAAGAAAGATCAGGAAATAAAATCAGATTGGATAATTCTTTAAAAATGGATACAGTATTTACTGTTAGCAATTATAATAAATCTAAGACTTGAATTACCAGAGGAAAGCAGACATGATTCTGAATTGTAGATTTTCTTATGCAATCTAAGAGGAAACAGTTCAGATTAATGATCAATATAAAATTTAGGCCCAGGATAGGACAAAACGTAACTTATTTTATATGTGTGCAGAATGGAGGGAGTCTGAAAATAAAGCATTTAAAAAGTGGTCATAATGTGAAATTACAGAGAAATAAAAAGCAAATAGTTAATAAAAATATATATAGTCCACGCACATTTCCTTTAAGGAAAGGGAAAATGTAAATGTGCATTGAAGAGCACTCACAGAGATTCTGCACGTTCTTCTTGAAACCAATCTAAATGCAACAGGAAACAGAAAAAGGATAAAGAACAAAATAAATTTCTAAAGCGGTGTGTAGCCTTACAGGCAGGAAGAGCAGGGGTGGGGGAGAGTTTTTTCCCCATTGCTATCAGAGAATGAGCGAGGTAAGTGCTGGAAAGCATATATATATATATAAAGAATTCTGAAACACCATTTAATACTTCTGATTGAGTAATTAACAGAGTATCAGCACTAAGTGATATTAGATAGACGAAACACTGTCAGTCACACACAGCTGGGAGCCAGGATGTCCATATCCTTCCATTCCTAAAATAGTCATCTGTATTTGCAGGAAAAATTGGAAATCACTTTCAGAAGCTAGCAGCACTAGATCTGTGAGTGCCATAACTCCCGTGGCACAGCGCTGTGTGCACACTCACACAGAGAATTTCAATATGTCCCAAAACTTGAGGGAAATAAACTTAAACTTGCACCATTGGGCAATAGCAAACTTCCATCTCACTCCTCCCTCTTGTCCACTGTCTAGGAGATTAATTTCTATTGCCACTGAAATCAATTTGAGTTTTATGACTGACCTCACTGGAGCCAGGATTTGACTTAATGTCTTGAGGTAAGCAGCTAATGGTTCTGCTGACAATAGCTCGGAGCTGGTGTTAAGTCAGAGCAGACATGTTTAATGCCTTGTCACTGGGTGAACATCCCATTCATGCTGTCGGCTTACCTGGCAAAGGGGATCTCGGGTGCTTATGCTTTCGTTCCTATTCAAACGCCCTGCTTTCCCCCTTCAATAACAGTAATGCCTAAGTGGAAGGCATCTCGCTTCTTCAGGAAGCTGAGGACTGTGCAAACGCACACGAAAACTGGCCAACATACATCGAGCAGAGGAACAGTCGAGGGTGCACCTGAACCTCTAAACAGGGCACTACAGACCCGGCACAGTGCCAGTGCTGTCATCCTCCATCAGCCTGCCCTCCTCCTGCTCCCCTGGCTCCTCCATGACCCTCACAACATGCCATATTTTGCAACCACACTTGTATGAAGCTATCAGGGCTCCAGGAAAGCTGTGCTGCTGGGGTGGGTGGTATTTGCTAACAGTGCTCTCCCTCTAGCTGCTTGTCCCTTTCTGGAGCATCGCTTGGAGGCAGCACACACACCACCTGCACCTCCAGCCACTCATCCCCAGGCCACCGGCTTTAATCACTCAGGGCAAGCGCTAAGGTTGCCAGCTGGAAACCCATGCAATTTTGAGTCCTTTCCCAACTTTGGGAAAGGCTTTTGCCTAAGCAGTAGCAAAGCAGAGCATGGCAGGAGGTGGGTGGTTGGGTGGGTAGCCCCACAGGGGATGCAAGCTTCATCCATCTACTGGCTGGCCACAGAAAGCAACGGGGGCAGAACAGGTAATCCTGGGTGCCGCTGGTGTTTTAGAAAGAGCTACGTATTTGACATAGTTTCTCCAGAAGATCCCTTTAAATAGTAAATCTTCGCACATTTGTATTCAGAACTCTTAACAATTTTATTTTTAAAGGGAATGTAGGTGTTCACAAACAGTGGGTGTGAGACTGACAGCACTAGACCAGAGCTCTTCATTTGGAGAATAGCTGCTGCATTGACTACAATACTGCAGACTCCTGTAATGAAAATATCAAGGACTGAGAGGGTCTTACTATCCCTGTGTTATTTTGCCTTTGTCCTTGCAGCTGAAGCTGCCCCAAAGAAAACAGTAGCTAAGATGACCCATGCATGTGTGTGTACACACACACGTGTGTATGTGTTCGAACACTTGCTAGAACAGACACAAGATTATCAAGCCTTCCAGACAGCAATTACTTTTGAGCTTTAGCAATGCATTTGGATTTTGCACTCCATTACCACAGAAGTAGACTTTCAATGATGTCATGATTTCTCTGACCCATCCTTAAGCAACATGTTCGGGTCTATTTTTTCTTTATTTGCTGACTTATTGTTCTTAAACAGCTCAGACTCAGATACTTGTATCCAACTCTGGAAATATCAAAGGTTCTTACAGGGTTTCCAAGGACTGGGGAGACATCCAAAAGCATGCGTGCTGATCTCTTACAGAAAACATCCTGAAGTACACTGTTTTCCATAGCTGGGGCTGCTTATGCCTCTAAGCATCATTTAATAGGTGACTCTGCAAATGAGAATGGTCACGCTGGGCTTCCAGCCCTTCCTCTCACTCTTCCACTCAGAAACACCTTCTGAAAGAAACTCCATGGCAGGATCCCTCTGAACATTAAAAAGCCTCTTTTTATTCCTTACCTGTTCCTTGAGCCATCTGTTCTGTATATTATAAGGTCAGGAGTGGTGCCAGTGCAGCGTAGAAGCTTTCCCTTTCTTGAGGTATGCCAGGTGTATTACTAAATTGAGTTCCTATGTTTTCCTCCAAGACTATAGGAATGCAATTTCCTTCCAGCTATTTCTCTGAATCTTCCAGTCCTCATATGTTAATGTGCTTTGGCTTTTGGTACAAGTTATTAGGACAAATTCTTCTTTCGCCTGTATTTTATTTCTTTGCTTCCTTTGAATAATTTAGGGTCAAGTTGTAATTTTCTGTCACTGACTCAAGTCTTGTAGAGAAAAGAGCAAAATTCTTCTCATTTTTGTAATTTTTACCCTCCAGCTAATTGGAGCGGTTTCGTTAATGTGCTGTACTTGTATGCTCAGCCCTCTGCTAACTGTCTGAAGAGCTGTTTTTTCCTTGCACATGAAATAGGCAAAATCAGAGGCAGATCAAAGCATCGTGCCAGTTCTGGATGCTAGAGAAAGCGTAGGCAGGAGCTGCCTGCCATGGAGTCCCTCTGAAGGTGACGTCTGCCTGCCAGATTACAGGGGGCTGGGCTCAGGCAACAACAACTGGGAGAGACCCGTGCCCCAGACCTGCCTGTTCACACTCCACCTGGGAAATCTGATTTATGAAGTTCGTCTGCTTTCATAGTGCTAGAAAATTCTGTTATACAGACAGAAATTCTGTTATAAAAAGAATATAGATTCAGTTACACAAGCAGATCAGGCCCGAGGCTCTGAACTAACTGCGAGCCCCAAGACTAGATTTGGGATGATCCAAGCAAGGTCTGCCCCTGCAGAGAAACTGTATGGAAGACAGCAAGACAGCCTCTTGCTGCGAGGTCATCTAAGGCTCCTTGTGCATTCTCCTGATTTTATGGTGGGATCTTTTGTGATGAGTTCCAGACCTGCCTGCCTTCTGTTCAGTTTTTTTAAAGTACTTTTGCTGTAGTCAGTTCTCTGCACCGTTTTCTTTCCTTTGAATTGACCAAGAATCTGGGTTAAAGTGACTGAATGATGTGACAACAAAGGAGCGATTGTCATCAGGTCCAAAGGATTTTATATGCTGTTGGTTATAAAATGTACTTGGACAGCCCAGGTTCTGTGCCAGATTAATATTTGATATCATTGGACTTGACTGGCTATAAACAAAAGAGCTGGGGCCATTGTTGGGAAAATAGCCATCTCCCTTTCAGGGGGAAGTTAGGGCTCATCGAAGCTGACAGCCTGACAGCTCAAGCTCCCATTTACCCATAAGTGCTAGTCGGTGTGAGCAATGACAATGCAAGTTTCCCCATATTTAATCACTGATAGGTCACATTCTCTTTGCAACCCCTAGATATTGTGCATACTTTCTATTATCAGCAACAACTTTGCTTCTTCCAACGGTTTAGAGGGTGTCAGTGCATGGCTCCTCTCAACAGCAGCTACTCCCCCTCTCTCCTCCTCCCTACCCAGCCATCCCCACCTCTCCTAGTGCCCATGGTAGCAGCAATACCCCATTCTGGGCGAGTTGTCTCTTGGCAAGACAACACCACCTGTACCAATCTGCCTCAGACTCCTCTGCTCGTTCAGTAGTGCAGGCACTATTTAATCATGGTCACAGCCAGTGACAGTGACCCACACATTGAGTGAAGGGAAGCTGAAAGGGTACAGTTGGAGGGTATGTGTCCAGTTGGTGAAACAGCCCAAAACCAGGCTCCATGGAAAGGCCCCTGAGCCAGGCTTTGCTCCCAGCATCAGCCTTTCAACAGCAGGAGGGTTCTGGCTTGATGCCTTGCAGTACTGTGCTGGGCACCACGTAGTGCAAGGGGAGTGCAGGAGAGTCGCACTGGAGAGCAGAGTTTGTCCCAAGTAACACTCATGTATTTGCTACCGCTATTTGTTAAGGCATTAAATAACACATAGGACATAGATGTTTAACTCTGGCCCTAACTAAGCATGTGTGGTACCCCCCTACATAATCCATGTAGCTGTGTAGAAGTCCAGTATTTTCTGAAATCCTAAATTCTCTCTCATAAGGAGAAAAGAATTTTGGGCTGCATCAGCACCACTGTCCTAAATGGCCCTGTTTTGTTTGCCTGCTGTTCCTTTGTCTTAACTTATTCAAAATATCTCTAGCCTAATGAGGACCACGTGCCAGTGACACTTCATTTAAAAAGAGAAAAAAAAGGAAGTTGGTGTTGTGGCACGTAGATATTAAAAAAATAAATCAAATAAAACTTGGCATTATAAATGGAAATCAATGGACTGCAAAATTGTATTTGTTCTAGCTGGCTAGATTACTTGCCGAGTTCCAAGCTGTTTGTCCCTTTCCGAGCAGAGATGGGGTCTGCTCCATTTGTACTATAATTGCAAGGCTGTTGTGAAGTAAGACCTTCCACCTTCTAAACAGTTTATGCATACAAGAAAAATTTAATCTCACACCATCCCACGAGACACAAAGCTGAGCCCTCATCTACAGAGAGAACGAAGGAAGAGTGGATAGTTTGTCTCAAGCCGTGAAACAAGTCTCTTAGAGGTGAAATGTTTGCCTCCTGGTCCCATTCTGACTATGTCCCTCTTAAAATTCTTTCAGTATCTATGAACTGCAGGCAGCATAGTATCTGAATAATAATAATTAATGATAAAGCACTGTGGTGGATCAAAGTAGCAGGTATACAGCTGCCCTGTAATTCCATGTGACACCTGGCTAGCTGTACCTTTCAGCTCAGCATGCCTGAAGACATGAGAGGGGACAGCGTTGCTTCTCATCTGCGCTGAACTCAACTTTACTGCTTTTCTGCAAATCTGATTCTTGATCTTTTTATAAATCTTAAGAAAACGGTATATGACCTAGAACTCTGCTCAACTGAAATATTTGCACGTTACCATATAGAACAAATAAAAATATTCCTGTTATGAACAGCCCATTATCACCAACATATCTACAATATCTGCTTTTTGTCTTCTTCCCTATTCTGTGATGTTGATTACGATGATTGTTCATATTACACATAGAAATAAATAGTGTTTCCTGTATGTTCTCATTGACTCTCAATGCCTATAATTAGGATACAAAAGCTAAATTGTTCTAAGGTTTTTTATCACGCTGAATTGCATCGATCAAAAAAAAAAGCCTTCCAAAACCTCTTTTCCCAGGAATTTCACAGGTACAGTCCTGAGAACTGAAGCTTTCATTTCACTTTCCAAAGACTGTGGGGTTTTAAACTAATCACCTGGAGGATGGGAAGCCAATCAAATTTATGTTGTGAGGCTGAAGAAGGTACAACTGGACAGGAAGACTGGGGACCAGAATGAGACCTGCCAGCTCTGACAACAAGATAAGGTGAAAGCTAAAAAGAGGAGACAGGTAAAACAAGCACAGCTTATTCTCTGAAGTCTGAACAGGTGATGCTGGAGATTATAACAATGCAGTAAAAGATTATTGGAACAAAATACAAAGAACTTGGAATTTATGACTTTTAGCTCTGCGGCCTTCCAGCCACCAGGACTGTCCTACCAACGAGTTGTGACTTCTAAAACAGTTCTCCAAAAATGTTAACCATGTGGAGTATGCTACACAAAGCAGTTATCAAAAAACAGATACTAGCTCTGTCCTTGATATTAAATGGGACATTTGGATTACTGCAATCAAATATTAAAAAAAAGCATTCATTACAAATGTGAATTTACATCCCCTCAATTGCAGAAATGATCAGAACATCTAATCTAAAATTAGCATTCTTTAACTATGGCTTTAAAAATGGAATTGATTGGAGAATAATAGCCTATCCAACTCTTGCTGCCTTCAACTCTTACATGTATTTGTTACCAAAGTCTTTAAAATAAGAAGATTTTCTTAAGAAATATATAGACCATTATTATTTTCAGTTCATACCACTTACACAGCCCCGATCAGTTTGGGGCAAGAGTTATTTTGGGTTGGTTCCACTGGGATGAGAATGCTTATGGAGTCGGGTAATTCCTTACATCGGGACCCTTGATTAATGCTGAATGTATGAAGCCCCTTGTCCTTGAACTTTTAAAACAAAGGCGAAACAAGAAGTGAGGAGTTTTGTTTGCAATTTCAGGTGTCTTTTGCTTGAAAGCTCTGTGCCCAAAATCCCTCCCTCAGCTTTTCCTTGAAATCCCGCTGCTGGGAGCAACTCCAGCAACACTTGAGCCATTTTGGCTCTCTGTCCTGTTTCTGTCTCTCTTCTACCCCACAAGGAAATTGCTGCCTTCAAGAATGGTTAATTATTCTGTTCTCACCTGAATGGTTGTCATCCCCCAAGAACATCAGCCCAAGCCCGCAGGATATACCGAATCCTTTCAGAAACACCCTGAACTCAGTCATCACTGTTGTCCCACCACTACTGAGCCTCCCCAGACTGTAGCCAGAGAGCTGAGGCCCCAGTATCATCCAGCCCAGCAGCAGGGACCCCCACACTTTTTACACTCTGCTGTCATTTCCAGACACTGCTTTTCAGAACATGAGGTAGTAGGCCATGGGGAGCTAACTATTTGGGGCTTGACTTTGATGCTCCTGCTGTTATCCTGATTTTGAACGGGTAGTATCTGTGATGGCTTTTTGTCTGTCTACATCTTCCTGACACACATAGCCAGACACTGCAGTGGAAACGCTGTTATCCGGGAACCTGCTGAGGGCTCCTGGGCTCCATCATGCCCAGGTGCCATCTGCCATGAACTTGGGCACTCCCCAACACTGCCACCCTTGCACCGTGCTGTCTGGGCTGGAGACAAAACTTCTAATTGCCCTATGGACAAAAAGGGAATTTATTTTCTTCTTTAGAGGCTACATAGAGGGAAATACGTGTTATTATGGTAAAAGAAAAGGCTATGGGGAGTGTATGGACAGGCTCTGGCCATCAGCACAGAACAGTCATAGAGTGTATGCTGATGGAAAGGCAGTTTATTTCTTGGGGATCATAGTCCTTCTTTTTGTCCTTTTTGGCTCAGTGGTTTCTTACTCGTTTCTTGTCTGTTGGCAAACTAATTTCCCTTATAATTTCCCTTATAATTCCCTTTTAATTGTGAATGGCAGATCACAGGCCAGTCCCTGGTCTGATGCCAACTGACATCTGTACATTAAGCTAAACCAAGTGATCTTTGATCCTAACAGAATGAAAAGTCAACGATATGTACACAATACATACACACACAGTGGGCAGAAAAAAAAAAAAAAAGTAAAATCTAAATAATAGAAAAACCTAAGCCACACCACTCCAAAGATTATAAGTAACTAAGCAGAACAAAGGTCTATCCCTAAATGCTAAAGATCAGCGTAAGGGTCTTTTTTATGGCTGATAACATACCAGGCCTCGCTGATAGGCTGAGGACTTTTTATAGCCCAGCAAAACCTAACAATCAGCTTTTATGCAGCACATCTCATTAAAAAAAAGAAAGTTCACTGCCAAGAAGGTCAGTATGCTTATCTCCATTTCTCGGAAGGGAAAGCTGAGCAGCAGAGACTGGAGGTAGCTAGCCCTAAGGTGTCTTACTTAGAGGGGTGTAGGAGTGCAGAAGAAGATTTCCCCAGTCCAGAAATCAGAAACAATTAGGAAAAGGCCAACCTTGCTTCAATTGCGCGGTTACACACCCAGCCCTGTTTATAGTAGGAACATTTCCTAAACACTAACTTGGCTCCACCGACCGCGCTGAGAGTGCCTGCGGCAGCCAGGACCGTGTCTATGCCTGGGGACGGGCAGATGAACAAGTTCCTGCACCGTCAGCTGCAGGGTGAAATTACAGCACTTCAGCTGCTTTGCAGGAGTGGCCGCGCGTGCCCCGGCTCCACTGTGAAGGCGAGGCCGCTCACCCTTCAATGAAGTGATGTAAACCACACCAGCCCTGGGGGAAGGAGCTGAGGAAAGGACAGGTTAGGAAGAAAGCCAGGTGGGGTACTGACTGAACCTATCCCTGTTCAGATATCCCAGCCGATGCATGCTTACCACACTTCTCAAACCCCAGGATCCAGCTGGGAGCTGACGCACTGCAGCACCAGTGCCTACGGCAGACCCAGCACGGCGTTTGCAGCTGCACAGGGTCAGTCCATGCACAGCACCAGCGCCTACGACACACCTGGTGTTTGCAGCTGGGCAGGGTCAGTCCCTCTGCAGAGCAGCGCAAGGGAAGAGCCAGTCTCCTGATCCCACAGGACCACTCATCAACCCAAGGTCCTACTCCTAACTGTTCCAGGAAGCAAGTAAATGGCACAGCAACATTTATTGCTTGATTTAACATGAAGCATGAAGCAATTAAATCCAGTGCAATAACCACTGGGGACTATGAAAGGGGAGATAACCACACACACGCATATGGACACACACAGTGAGTGGCAGGTTCCTTTTCTCAGTCCTAGTCTGATCCTCTGCACATGAGGAGTGGATCATCCAGCTGGGAGAAGCCTTGGCTGCATGTGCCACAGGCCTGGCCTCCTGACCCTGGTTTCCTGTGTGCTGCCAGGGAGTGGAGGGTGAAACTCTTGCCACAGAGTTCTCCACCCGGGACAGAGGGCGGAATCACTCTCCCTTTCCTTCTGCATGTGCAGGGGAAAAAAAACCAAACCTCTCAGGATAACTCATTAACCCAAATTACCTTCCGTTCTTATCTCACTCTGCTGTTAAGTCGCACTAACGGCCTTTCAGGAAGACTTTGAGAACCCTGCAAAGGTCCTCCGTGTGACTTCTTCTGACTCGGTGGAGACCTGCCAGTGCCCATTCCTTTCCTTGGCCAAGCAGCCTCAGCAAGGGAAGCTGGCGTGCAGGGCTCCCCTCTGCAGCCAGGCCGCTCGGTTTGCCTCTGGTTTACCCCGCATGCATCACAAACTGTGGTTTCCACATTTAAATCCCAGCAACATCCTCTGCAGGCAGCTACCCGGTTGGTCGCTCTGCCTTTCAGCTCGATGTGGGAGAAACCTGGGAGCAGTTAGACTCCCGATAATGATGTATATTGAATGTGCATCTATATGTTGTCACGGAGATGCCATGGATACTTCCAAGGGTTTTGCCAGTTGGATTTCTTCTGCATCACACGTTTGTACAGAAATTAGTTTTTGACAAAATACAGTATCCAAAGTTTTCCAGAGCATAAGTGGAACATAGATCTGTGTCAGAGCAGATCAGGTCACCTTATTCATGACAACTTGCATGGGCCTTAATTTTTTATTTTCCACTTAAATTGCTCCTGACTTCATCTCTGCATAACATCACCAAGTTCAGAGAATTAAACTAGTCAAAAATAATTGAAAGGGAAAAGAAGCAGGTCATATTGTTTTAAAAGCACAATAAAAAAATTAAAGATGACAAAATATAATAGACTTCTGCAAATACAGTGGGACTGAGATAACCAGTCAGAGAATTGCCCTTAACAGTTAACCTGAGACATCAGAAACCTCCATCATTTTCCACCTTTACCTGATGTTTTTAAAGTAACCAATTTTACTGCTTGTGTCCATCTTACTTTTTTTCTATTAATATTCTCACAGATTTAATAAAAGGTATTTTCAGTTAAACAGGATTTTTTTTAACCTTTTAAAAGGAGAAAGAATGAATCCATTTCTAAATCATGCCTTGTCCATAAAAGATAAATCATGTGCCCAATGGAAATCATATTCCAAATAGTGCAGTAAATGCCTGCAATCAAACAGGCTGAGGACCTACCAGCTAATTACGTAATCAGAAGCAAACTTGAGAAGCCACCAACAGCTCCCAACCTGCAGACCATCTTCAATTTGAGCATTTCTTTAAAAATGTAACCTCAGTCTTTCTACATAGCATCTTTACGGTATAGCCTGTTATGTCCATCCACACAGTTAAACCCCTCACCTATCCAAGCTGTCGTCTAATTGCACTAGATGAATTTTTTGATTGTACTTGGAAGTGACAGTCAGCTGTTGGCCTCCTTCTGAAGTTATTCAGATTTGAGATTACCCTTGAGAACCCGCTGCATTTTCATACCACTGCTAGTGCAGATCCACTGACTGAGAAAAGCTCCCTTGTGTCTGTTGACATGAATAATCCCCAACATTTTTAATATAGGCTGCCTTTGCCAGTTGGCTGACACTTGTGCTATGCCATGAATAAAAGCTATTTGATGACAGTTGTGAAATGGACATGAGACACTTGCTGCTATATTTCCTCTGCTGTATGGGAGCTAGTCCCTATTGTTTGTCATGGGCAGGAATATAAAGATGTTAAAGACAACTTGAACACAGCCAGTGATGATGTGGTAGCGCAAAGCAATATAATGAAGTGAGACCAAAACCTCTTCTAATAGCCTGCTTCTTATTTGTTTTCCTCAAATGGCTTTAGTGCCTGTAAGTTTAAATAACATGCATTTTTATGCATTTGCCTAGCTAAAGCATCCAAAGTGTGTCTTCACACCAACACAGAAAAGATTCCTCTTGTTACCCAGTGTCCTTGTTTT
>NW_010136508.1:0-338 GCF_000699245.1 Pterocles gutturalis | reverse complement strand
GGAAAGAGTTAATTTTCTTTTTAGTAGCTAGAATAGCACTGTGTTTTGGATTTAGTACAGGATTTGGTATGAAAAGAATGTTGATAACATACTGATGTTTTTAGTTGTTGCCAAGACCATTAAGGACTTTTCAACTTCCCATGCTTTGCTAGTGTGCAGGTACACAAGAAGCTGGAAGGGAGCATAGCTAGAACAATGGACCCACAATTACTGATTTAGGATTTGAGCTTATGTTTAGGATTGAGGCCCAAATTGGCCAATGGTATATTCCATACCATGCAATTTCAGGCACAGTATATAGATGAGGGTTGGGGCTCTTGCTCTGGCTTGCTCTCTCA
>NW_010136507.1:21049-28135 GCF_000699245.1 Pterocles gutturalis | reverse complement strand
AAAGAGGGAAGATTTAGATTAGATATAAGAATGAAATATTTTCCCGTGAAGGTGGTGAGGCAGTGGACCAAGTTGCTCAGAGAAGCTGTGGCTGCCCCATCCCTGGAGGGGTTCAAGGCCAGGCTGGATGAGGCTTTGAGCAACCTGGGCTAGTGGGAGGTGTCCCTGCCCATGGCAGGGGGGGTGGAACTCAATGATCTTTAAGGTCCCTTCCAACCCAAACCATTCTGTGATTCTGTGATTTGCAAGGCCTTGGGATGGTAGAGAGGTTCATTGGCCTATAAAGGAAATAAAATACCGAAGGATGGAAATCAGGGATGCTTTTCGATTTTCCTGCAGGAGTGAATTTTCAGGATGGCCCAGGATAATTTTTCAGGGTGTGTGTCCACGTGCAGGTCCATCCTAAAACATCTGAAAGAACTTGCCCCGAGTTTCTGGGGCAGCTGGCCTTCCGCACATGTCTGAGTAAGCTGCTGGCCTGCAACTTCAAGGTCACCTAGGCAATTTTAGTCTTCTACTTCAACAGATTAGTATTTTTTTTGTCTTCCAGAATCTCAGTCTTGTCAAAGTGAAGAATATATCTTATCCCTCTCCCTGTCTTTGATCTCTCCCTCTGTCAGTATTTTTAAGACATTCTACTACTATCTGAGCTGGCGTAAGCCTTACAAAGCATCCCACCGATCCTTTCATCTAAGGTAATCCAAAAGATTAGAACATATCCCTGCAGAGACTTGGTCTGTGTTAAGCTGTGCTCTGAAATATTTTTTGGCATAATATCAAGAGTGACAGTTGGCTTGAGTATGAGCAGCTTGTCTGACTGCCTATTCAAAGACTGTTAAGATGGAGTCCTGTTGGTTGCTGGCAGCAGAATACCATTATTTATTTCTTTTTCTGCGTATGTGAATATATATGCCAGAAAATAAACTTACCTTACAGTAGTTGTAGTTCTCTGAGGCATCATGTCTGTGTAGTCTGTGGTCTGTTTTCCTTCTCTGAAGTAATTCACAGGTTCTGTGTTGGGGAAGAAATTGGGATATATTGGGATATATCCTCTCTCGGGGATAAAATAGCCTGTAGTGGAATAAAAGCACCCAAACCAGTTAAGAGGGACATATCTCTGTTGGACTGTATTTACAGAAAGCATATTTGAAAGAGTCGCAGTTTCGGTAAGGCAAATAATCCTTTTCCTCACACCTGTATGTAATCTTTGGGTTTTAAATCTGCATCTTAGCTGTTCAGTGTATATTTGGAACATCTTTCTGGTTGTAAGTGTAGAAGGTTTGCTGTTCCTTTCTTTCCAAAGTATGAGTAAATATCCTTTCTGCTTTGTCACTGCAGTCAGAATATTTGAATTATAGTTGACACCTGGCAAGCATGCATGAAAATTATTTGCACAAAAATCGGCTGAAGGTATATGGTGAAATCCATCTGTTGCTCCACCAGGTGTGTTCATGCAGTTTGTATAAGTTCATCAGGCTCTCAGAAAAGGTGACACTGGGGATAGACATACCTTTGTGGAGCCTGTGAACAGCAACATTTATGTATGAAAATTCTATCTGGTTTAGATATTTTGTTGATTTTGGAGGGGGTAGATGTGTATAGTTTGCTGGGAACTGGAAAGGTACCATCTAATGCTGCAGCTACTGGTGTATGCTGTATTTACCTTATAAGATATGTTGAACTGATAAAACATCTAATAGCATATGAAAGGCTTTGAAATGATGCGGGTTAGAGATAAAGTGAAATTTTGTGTTGGTTTTGTTCTTAAATATGCATGTGTGAACTATGAAAATACTCAAGAAAAAGGCCTTCTCTGTTTATGTCTGTTATTCTTTAGTCTGGTGATTTTAAAAACTGGGTCTGTAATTTATCTGCAATTTTTTTTTTTAAGGTGTCACCTGGCATGACTTCATTTGTCCCTTCTCAGGTATATGGAGTAACTTCTCAGTAGGAGGAGGTGGTTTTTGAGGATTCAGACAATCATACATAGTTTATCTCAAGTTGATGTCTTGATCACTTGGGCAAGACATTTTCTAGGGTTTCTGTCCCGTTAATTTCACTTAAGGAGCACATTTGCTTCCTCTTCTTGGAGGATCTTGCTATATTTTTAAAATACCTGTGAGTAGAAACAGCAGCTGATTTGGTTTGTTTCTGCCTGATCTAAAGAACAGTTCCAGAAAAGTTTTTAGGGGTTGGGGAAAAGGCCTCAGTTAAAAAGGTACTCCTAGTTGGAGGTGTGTGTAGGAATCAGTCCAAACGAAGATACTCCAAGAGATGTAGGTAGTTATTCTGGTGTTGTGCCAGTTGCAGGCTGGCACAAAGGAATGACACTATTACATTTACTATCCCCGGTTCATAGACACCTTATCAAAAGAACTATGCTTCTTTTTGGGTATGGTAGTTCATGTGATTAGTGACAGTCCTGTCTACATATCTGTTACAACAGAAAATGGTGTTAGAATTTATGGTCCTTGTCCACAGGTGAAGATAAGAAGAGGATCTGGTTGCATTTGCCAGGGTGAAATTGAATTATACCTTGAATAATTCATATGAAATGTGACCTTGGCATCTTGCTGAGAAAGATGAGGGAAGGGGATTGTGGTCTGAAATGTGGTAGTAATGTTTTTTTAAAACGTGTAGTCTTTCTCCTTCACAGAAATAAATCCATCCTATCAATTTTTCAAGGCTCTCCTTCTGCAGTAGGAGTTGAATTGTTAATGTCACTGTGTTTGCAGGTGACTTCCGAGGAGGGATGTATAGTACCATTAAAATAAGTCTCCCCATCTGCCCTGCCCTTCAAGTATGTGAAATGTTGCTTCCGTTTAGTGATGGAGATGTTATTCTGAAACTGATTTGGAAATTTCTTACTCTTGTGTAGGTGTAAAACTTAGTTTACTCTGACTCGAGTACTTATGTTTATTTTGTGCTTCTCTTCCACAGGGATGATATGGCTGATGGTCCAATATTCACTAGAGGCCTCTCATGTCCTCGAGGCCTTGAGAGATACCCATCACATGAAGATCAACCTTCAAGTCCCTTCGTCATGAGACATGATGAAGACTACCGCAACCGAGATGTTTTCCTCCATCGTTCAGATTATAGTTCACATTATGGTCGTCGAGAAGAGCTGCCTCGTGGATCTGACAGGGATGGTGACAAACTCAGGAAATCCTCCTACCCATCGAGGCCAGAAGAGAGGGGAAGAGAAATAAAACGTCCACGGTACGAAAAGGATGAGAGGATGCATGGTGTGAGTGGAGAGCACCAGGGTTTCTCGTCAGGAACACGAAACTATCGCAGACGAAGCCGCAGCCGCAGCCACAGTAGAAGCCCAAGCCCATCATACCTGAATGAAGAATTTCGAGAGCTTGACCGTGCAAGGAGGAAAAGAGAAGAAGAAGAGCGTAGTAGAAACTCGAATCATGATGTTTCAGGCAGTGGTTATGTGATCCCAGGCTTGACTAACACACTACAGACTTCTGAGCCTCGATATACATATAGGCCTGAGGAAATCCCATCTATGCCCAAAAAATCTATTTTGAAGAAACGAGTGGAGGTGGAAGTAGAGTCTACTATTCAGGTTTGATTTCTGTCTGTCTATTTGTTTCTACTTTCCCAAACAGTCA
Organism: Pterocles gutturalis; assembly: GCF_000699245.1. NCBI lineage: Eukaryota > Metazoa > Chordata > Aves > Pterocliformes > Pteroclidae > Pterocles > Pterocles gutturalis. The sequence goes on along the minus strand of NW_010136507.1, from coordinate 24,509 downwards.
CTTCAAGATACAGAACGTTAGTTTGATTTCCAAAATAGAAAAGCCAAATCTTTAGGTTTTCCTGTCTTTGAGAAAACAGGTATCTTTATGCAGGCCTGTGCAAGTTAGGATTGCATCAGAAACTTTAAATGGTGAAGGCACTTAGTCAAGAATCATGTATATATAAAATCTGAGTTAGAATAAAATGTCCTTGTTGAAATTCAGCCCAGGATGCTGAGATATGGGCCACTTTTTCTAGAAAAGCTGGGTCTTTTTGTACCACGGGCAGTCCGGACATTGATGGAAGCTCTCTGCCTGTCAGAGTGCCTCTTTCTTGTTTCTTTATAAACTTGGAGAGCTGCCTAATGAATCCTCAGTACCTCTGGCTGAAAATGTCTTGGAGTTTCCTTATTTTTTTCCCTATAGACTGTATGCTGGGATCAACCCTGCTTAATTTGTACCCAAGCTATACCAACTGAGTCAAAATTAGAGCAATGGAAAGATAAGTGGTTGTGACCACTGTGATAAATTTATTTTTATTTTCTAATGTTTTAGCACATCACATTTGGTCTGCTTGTTGTACTGATCAGAGCTGGTTTGACAGTGACAAATTTATCTCAGGAGGTGCTCCAATACTGAGGATCCCATTCTGTGCCTATTATTAGAAATCCTATTTAACCTGGCATTAATTATACCTATCTGAAGAAGTGACTGGAAATAACCCCAGTGCAGTTCTTTTTACCTGTCTTAAGGTGTTGAAATCCTATCTGTTTGTGATTAAACTCAAAGCATAGCCAAATTTATGTTACAGGGTTTCAGTTTAAAAGTTTCAGTTCTTATGTTTTCAAGAAATTAATGAAATATAATTGTGATCTTGTGTATTCTCTGAGATAAGTGTTCATTGCTGGATATGACATTGCAGAATCATTAGGCAACTTGTTTTGTTGTCTTCTGTGTTCTCTTTCCACTGTATATTGTCTTTTCTAACTCTTTTCTTCGGCTGTGAACTCAAGGAAAAATTAACATGTTCATAGTACCCTCAGAAGGTGCTGTAGTAAATAGTAACTTCTCTCTCTTTCAGCCTGAGGGCTTTTCCAGCAGTCCAGCTCCCAGCAAGGATCTTCCTCTTCTTTCTAGTCATTCTTCTTTGCCCCAGAGCAAAGACACAGCTCCTTTCACCTCTGAAGTGGAGAACTTTCTCAAGCGGTTTAACAAAGACTCTGTTGTGGAGTCTGCAAACAAGGAGTTTCGTGATGGTTTATATGAGTGGAGCCCGCTTTCTGGGGCTCCCAAAGATGCTTTCACATTTGAAGAGAAGTTTGGAAGCTTCTTAAGTCACAAGGAAAAGGTAGAACCCAAGTCAGAGCCTGCTGATCGCCATACAGACTTCCTGCTACCTCACGAGAGGGCCAGTCAGGATGGCAGTGGTTTTTCACGAATTCTGGGCATGATGGCTGATTCTGTCAGTGCTCAGGAGAAGAGGAGGCGTAGTTTTCCTGACATTGAGGATGAAGAGAAATTTCTTTATGGTGATGAGGATGAAGACACCAAAACTGAATCTCTGCCCATTCAGAAGCCCTCAGTGAGTTGTGGCAATGAGATAATAAGCCAGAAAGCGAGCCCACCTCCTTCTCCTGCTCCAGCTGTCAAGCTGGATTCTTCAGAAGAGCCTAATGCAGAGTATGCGAAGATCCATGACTTGCTCAAAACCATTGGACTTGACATTGGTGTTGCTGAAATTGGAAAACTGGCGGTTCGTACACAGGAACGCCTTCACGGCAAAAAGTTGGCATCTCGTTCTCCTGATCGTCGCTCTTCAGATCCTCGTAGACAGGACCCCTGGGACTTGCGTCGCAGCCGGAGTGACACTCGTTCTCCTGAGTCAGGCCAGCAGCGTTCAGCATCACCTCCAGCTTCTTCCCGGCAGTCTACAGATGCATCCTCTCTTCAGAAATCAGAATATACTAAGAAGCCGGTGGGACAGGATATACCTCCATGTGCACCAGAACAGCCTCTTCCTTCCGTCTCTCTCATTCCCTTAGTTCCACCAGCTCCTGCTAGTTTGCCACCTGCACCTACTTCTGTTTCCCAGTACCAAATTCCCAACTATTCCCAGTTCACTGCCACTCAAGTGCCCCAAAACTATCCCCCTCCCGCAATGGCTCCTCCAGGATACGATGCGTATGGGCACTATATGGCATATGCAGCCCCTGGCTGGACCATGTACCCCCCTGCCCAGCAGCCTAATCCTACACTGCCAGAAGCTCATGGTCTTCTTACCATGACCATGTCAGCAAACCCCACACGTCCCAACCTCCGGGTGATTAAGACAGTCTCTATGGGAAAGGATGTCCCTGATGTAAAAAGAGACGGATCTGTGCTCGTTCATGTCCCTACCACTCCTGCTCATTCCAAAGTACCCCTTCATCTCTCTTCACACCCTCTCAAAAATACCACAGAGAAGATGTCAGATGAAAAAAATCGGGCAGCTCAGAAGCAGAAGGTACGTTATCTACTCTAATACATCAAAATCTGTTGGATTGCTTGATTACTGGGCTAAAAACGTTTCCTCTTCAGGTGCAGCTTTTTTTTTTTTTCTCTGGGTGTTTCCAGTTCAAAAGCAGTTGGACTAAATTTGCTGTTGTTAAAGATTTTTAGGCATTTGCCTATGCTACTGTGACAATTTAAAAAAATGTGTTTAAAATCTCCCAAAGCTGTACACCTACAGGTTATGTCTGTACAGCTGAAAACAAGCACAAAGTTGAAGTTCTAGGGGCCAGACAAAATCTTCCAGAAAAGACACATGGTGGCCACAGCTTGGCTTTATTCCTCTGAGCTTTAGATATTGAAATACCTGAAGGTATCTAGACAGGTAAATACCTGAAGGGAAAGTGTAAAGAAGGTAGAGCTGGGCTTTTTTTCACTGGTGTCCAGTGGCAGGACAAGAGGCCGTGGTCACAAACTGAAACACAGGAGGTTCCATCTGAACGTGGTACATGGTACAATAATACTGTGGTTATACCTGTATTAGACATTCTTAAATACATACTAAAGGACATCATCGTTCACATCTGCACACAATTTTCCCTCTACATTTGTATTAATTATCTCTTACAAGAATCGCTAAATCAAAGGAACTTAAGGAACTGTTCTTTACTTGGTGCATGTGACACCAGTTTAGGTTATGGGTGTTTATGTTTTCCTCTTCTTGTTACCTTGATTTGTATAATAATTAGAGAGGAGTGGGGAAGAACATATTTAAAAATGGGAAACCGTGGTTGTATAACTGTCAAAGTGATTGTAAGATTCCTGAAAGATGTTTGGGTTTTCAAACTGGTGTCCACTCAATTTTTGTTGTTAAAATAAGGGCATAGAGCCGTCGAGTGATTGGGGTTGGAAGGGACCTTAAAGATCATGTAGATCCAACCCCCCTGCCATGGGCAGGGACACCTCCCCCTAGCCCTGATTGCTCAAAGGCTCA
>NW_010136507.1:0-21023 GCF_000699245.1 Pterocles gutturalis | reverse complement strand
TGGGGCAGCCACAGCTTCTCAGGGTAGCCTGTTCCAGTGCCTCACTACCCTCACAGTAAAAAATTTCTTCCTTATATCTGTTATAAATCTTCCTTCTTTCAGTTTAAAGCCATTACCCCTTGTCCTGTCACTACATGTCCTCATAAAAAGTCCATCTTCCCTGTAGACCCCCCTTTAAGTGCTGGAAGGCTGCAACAGGGTCTCCCTGGAGTCTTCTCCAGGCTGAACAACCCCAACTGTCTCAGCCTTTCTTGATAGGAGAGCTATCCCAGCCCTCTAATAATTTTCATGGCCCCACCAGATCCATATCTTCCTTGTGCTGGGAGCCCCAGAGGTGGATGCAGTACTCCAGGTGGGGTCTCATGAGAACAGAGAAGAGGCTGAGAAGCACCTCCCTTGACCTGCTGGCCATGGTTTTGTGCAGCCCAGGATACAATTAGCTTTCTGGGCTGTGAGTGTACATTGCCATATCTAATTTTTCATCTACATATGCACATCTGCATTAGAGACATTCTTTCAGTACTGCTGTACTGATGATACGTTGTGTTGGTAGATCTCAAGGCCAGGCTGGATGAGGCTTTGAGCAACCTGGGCTAGTGGAGGGTGTCCCTGCTCATGGCAGGGGGGTTGGAACTCGATGATCTTTCCAACCAAAACCATTCTGTGATTCTATGATTCTGTGATCTGCTAGTAGAAGAGCAGCACATGGCAGAAACTGGAAGCTTTTTGCCTACACAGTTATATCACACTCCTCAGAACAAATCAAGTCATGGAAAGATGGACCACTGAATCCAAGAGAAGCTCAAAAGTCACTTCTAATTTTTAGTCTGAGATAACATCTCTGCTTTTTTTTTGAATTGCCTTAAAGAGAACTGCTTACCCAAAGTGCTACATCAGCAGATAAGCGAACTTTCACTGCTTGCAGGAATGATAATTTGTTCAGCTGGCACAGTAGAAATTTTGTTGTTAATGAAACTTGTGACTTCTGGAAGAGCTCTGTTGGCTGAAGATGTGTGGTTTTCTCCCGCTGTGACATACCCTGGTAGTTCACCTATGCATCTTGGCAGAACTTCTAGGGCTGTGTCAGCACTATGGGCTTCTTTAGCTTGGGCTTAGTCCACCTTTTTTTGCTGGGGTGGCTTGGAGTATAAAAGCTTTTTTGCTCCAGTTGATGGCCCTATGCTGGCAGAAAACCTCAGAATGAGAGAATGGTGTTTTGATGATTTAAAAAAAACCCAAACAACCCCAAAACCAACTGAAACACTTGTGCCATTCAAAACGTGGCCTGTGTTGGTAGAACTCCTTCCAGGGCTTACTCCAGGTGGGATCCAGGGATCCTGCCGACATTTACATTGCCATAGTAGTGATTCTCTAGGGAAGACAAGGCCTTGGGTCAGTTGTTGTTTGTTCAAGGGAGGAGTCAGTAGTAAGCTTTAAGAGCATTGTGAAGGTAAAAAAATGCGATTTGTTTTTTGAAAAATGAAGCTGGGAAAGAAATTGAAATAACTTTTCAGGTTTCACTTTAGCATATTGCCTGGTTTCGTTCTGTGAGAATAAATGCAAACCAGTGAAAAGCAGATTTGTGAGCTCCTCATGACAGGCTTTACCTTATGGAGCAAGAAGTAAACTTCATCCAGATGCTTACTTTCAGACAGTTATACCTGCAAAATATATTTGGTGATACAGTTGCTGTTGTCATTGTTGCAAGACTATTAACTTGTTTTGGGAAGAAAAGAAAATCCAGTCCCCTCCCAATCTGTTTAGGTGATAGAAGAGAGAGAAAAACTGAAGAATGAACGAGAAGCACGGCAGAAGAAGCTTTACTATCTCAAGACTGAATTGGACAGGCTTCGCAAACAGCAAGGTACAGTGCATCCCCCCTGTTTTTTTTTTTTCCCCACTGAAATGTGTCACAAGTCCTAGCCAAAATAATAATAGTCTGTACTAATATTTTCATACTTCAGGCAATGCAGAACTCTTGAGAAAGCAGTGACCTAATTACCATATAAAAATTAATTGTGTCAAAATTTGGCTGTTACACTGAAGCAAATAGTTGTTTGCATCTTCTTTGGCAGCTTGATGAGTTAAATGAATTGCATTTTGTGCTTTTTCTTACTTCTTTAGAAGAAGTGAGAAATAATAACTGAAGACCTGTCATTGTGCCTTTCAATTTTTCATTAATCTTATTTGAAGAAGTCCTCTCTAGACAGAGCTAACTTTAAAACTTTTGTTTGGTCCAAGTAAACACTAATTTCCCTTGCCTTTGGAAAATTATACTTTCTGGTTAGAATGTGTGATTACTTTTGCTTGTGTGGTCACACAGGGAAATAGTGATTATTAAATTGATTCTCTTGAGGATTATGGTGCCTCTGTTAGGGGCATATATTAAGGCAATCCTCGTAGAGGTGGATCATGCAGATTTAGTGATGCTGTATCTGAGAGTCAGTTCTATCTTTATAAATTTCTAGTGAAGATTTAGCTGTAATATTTTATATTAGTATTTTACCTGTTCTCGGAATAGTTGTACAGATCTTAAGGCAATTTTCCTGTTGCATTTCCAACTCTTTTACTTCATTGATTGGCTCAGGAGAGATGTTGAGGAAAAAACGTCGTGAGAAGGATGGACACAAAGATCCGTTGTTGGTTGAGGTGAACAGACTACAAGAGAATATTATGAAGGAGATTTCAGAGCTGCATAAAGAATCTGATGCAGCTGACAAGAAGCAGTCTGAGCTTGACAAAGTAGCACAAATCCTGGGGATTAACATATTTGAAAAACCCCGAAAACCGTCTGTGGAAACCAAAGATTCCTCGGAAAAGAACAGCAAGTCAGAAAATACAAAAAGTCTGGAGAAAACATCTTCCTCCAACAAGGTAAAGTCTTCTGGCTTGTGTGCTAATGATTTTCCCACTCAGAGGAGGGGGCACTGGGGAGACAACTGCTCCCAAACATTCACTAGAGGATCATTTGATGTCATGTGTTATCACATCTCATACACTGGTTTTGATGGTGCATGCAGGTGAGAGTCTGTATCAGTATTTATAATTACCTTCAGGATTTGTGCAGTTCAGTACCACTTACGGTTTTTGATCCTGGTTTCACTGAGGTGTTGGTTGGATTGAACAGTATCATGAGTGTTCGTAGCTGTTTGGTCTCAATGCCATTCCAGGAGGACAGACTTTTTTTTCTCTACGTTTCTGGCATGGCCTGTCAAGGAGGGATGTTTGTAGCAGCAAAGCACTCTGCAAGTTGGGAGCATGTTGGTCTTCTCACTGGGTGATGGTATTAACAAATCGCAAAATTTACATATCGTTGTCAGCTTAACATGATCATTACATACCTGCTACGTGCTATCTCTTAAGAAATGTCAGTGTGCATCAATATGGTCTCTCTGACATGGTCTGTACTACTGAGTGCTGGATATATCAACACAGGGTTATCATATTCCAAAAGATAGTTTTTACTTTGGAAGTAGCATATGAGAGTAACATTTGAAAGGTTATGCATGTATTCAGGAGATTAATGATCTTGCTTTTCAGATGTTTATTCAGATGTGTAACTGAAATAGCTGATGGGAGATGGTAGGTGGTTTTTGTGTAGACCTTACTGTATATTTTTTGCAGAGAGGAAAATGTTAGTAGGGTAAGAGGTATTTCCTACAAGGTCACTCAAATCTGTATATCCTGTAAACTTTTCCTTATGTTTCATCCTGGTCTGGTTCAGAGAACTCATTAGATGTTTTTTCATTTTAAGGCTTGCTTTTGTGGGGGTTTTTTTGTTGTTTCTCAAAACATCACTGAAGTCTGGTATCCACTTATTTTTACAAATCATTTGCTTCAGTCACCACATCATTAAACTAGGCAACAATGTCTGTTAAGTCCTACACTGCACTGAGTTATATTGCTTTCTTATCTTGAGATACGGCATGTGTGAATATATTTTTCATTATTTCAACTTTAGTTGTTTGTATTGTCCAAACTCATAATAACTTGATGCCTTTTTCATAGTTCCTTATTTTAATATGGAAAATTCTGAGTTGTGGCCAGGAACGTTTTATATTTTCAGATTATCTGTAAGTACATAGGACACTGCCCTTAGTCTATTATAAGATTCGCCTTGTAATTCTGATTGTTAACTTTTTTAATTAGAAGAGAGATGGTGCAGGTCTTTTGATACTGAGATCAGTTGACTGCCAGCCTAAGGGCAAAAAATGGATGTCCTTCTGCGTGTTTGCAAGCTACCTTGTGGTCTCTTGCTGCTGAAACTGTGTTTGTGTTTTGTAGTTACATAGTCAGTGCAGAGGTGAAGCTAGCCTTGTACTGAACAGACACATTGTCCCTTCTGGGCTCTAACTAGCAGCAAATTATAAAGGCATCTTTGAGCTGGGGTTAAGTACAAACTGGGGATAGGAGTTGGCTGTCACCTAGCTACGTGAGAAGCATTGTCTTTGTAAAGTTCTGCTTGAGATAGTATGTTTATAGGATCTATTGGGTGGGTGTATGTCTGTAAATAACATAAAAAGTGACACTTCTCAGACGTCATTAACATCCTTACATGCACTTCCTGCAGATCATAAGTTGATCTTCTCATTGTTTAAGAGAATGTCAGCTTTACTATGTTCTTACAGATGGAATATATGCAAATACTCACTGGGTCACTACTCTGCTACCAAGAACTAGACTGTGTTGGGATATGGGTATCTGTGGGGTGCAGAGTGGTCTGGGTATCTTCGTTGTTTCATTTATAATGTATGGTGTTGGGGGGGTGTTAATAGGAGAGAATATATCCATGTTTATCAAAAGGAATTTCAAGTAAAGCAGATGTTATTTAACAATTTTGAGTCTGCTTAAGTAAATTTGTTCAACACTGATAGTGAATAACTTGGAAATCATGCAGCCAACCCGGATCTGCTAAGTTACCCTGCTGTTCTTTCCAGACTGGAAAGGATGTGTGCAGACTAGAAATTACAACATAATGGGCTTTCAGCCGTTGAAAGTGTAACCCAAAATTTAAAATACATCTAGTACTATTGTAATGTAAATTAGCAGAGCTCATTCATGATCTGTTTCAGGGATTATTTGTTTTGCTACTCTGCAGTGTTAGTGTAGCATTAATTTTGGCTAAAGTCCTGAAATGTCTGTGTATCACTCACTGTGTGGTGTCTTTCTGTACAAATCAATGTAAGTGCAAATATCACATGCTTAAATCACAAAATGCTTCACCTAGGTAAGTAATAAAAGACCATCTTTCTATTATTGCAAGCAACGAGTCTTCTGGAGAATTCAGGAGCTCTCAAATAATCTGATAAAGCTGATGGAGTGAAATACTTTTAGTCAGCTATTTCTGACTTGCTTTTTCATTCTGCTTTTATATAAGCTACTTTTACGGTAGTTTCTAAATGCTTCTAGGGGAACCATTTCAGGTCTTCTAGGCACTATTTGGCTAGTATGGTAAATTGGAACTATTCAGATCTTTATGTGAAACCCTTAAAGTGGGAAGGGTGCATGCCATAGGGAATTTGTTCATTTGGTTCCTTGATTACCTACAACCATCCAGACATTACATCTGGGAGCCTTATTGGAAGCTCTTCACTGCAGCCACGCAGCATCTTAGTCGGCAGTACCAGCTCTCTGAAACGGTGGAATTAGCCTGGGCGCTGAAAAGCAGGTGATATATTTTTTTTTTTTTTGGTGTGTGTCTTCTGCTAGAGGCAGGTTCTGAGTTCTAGAACATTATGTCTGTTCTGCCTTGTCTTAGAGAAGTGTTTCCTTTTGTTCAATTTAGGAATCAAAAGCTACTAATGAAAAACCCAGAGGCAGAAGCCCGAAGCCAGCAGAATCCTCTTCACAGTCCTCCAAACATCCTTTCCAGTTGGCCAATATTTATGAATATTATGATGCAGGGAACCACTGGTGCAAAGACTGCAATACCATCTGCGGGACCATGTTTGACTTTTTCACACACATGCACAATAAGAAACACAGACAGGTATGTTTCAGGCTTTCTTCACTAAGTGCATTTCATATTGCTGTAAATACTAACACTAAAACATACATCACAGAACTATATTTTACAAGAGAACCTGAAGTAATAATGAACCAAAGAAGTTGCTTCTCAAATTCTTTTTCCCTAATGTTGGACTTGAGCAGTTTGTACAGCTACCGGTGTGTTCCGACTGGTGTAAACAGGGCCTGTGTTCAGTTTGCTCGGGAACCCGCGTTTGATATTTGTGTTTCCTATGTTTACCTGTGCGTTGCTATCATTTACATTTTACCCTTTTCACAGGTTATTTTCTCATTATAAATTTCAAAATGGGAGGGGAAAGAGAGGAAAACATAGTTCCTGTAAATATTTGCACGTTGATTTTAATGTTCAGTGTTCTGAAAGGATGTTAAAAAGGAAAAAGACAAGTGTACTTGCCTTGCTAGTGTAATATATGAGCTTGTATACCTCTGTCACTGTGCAAATAGACCCTGGATCCTTACAACAGACCTTGGGCTTCGAAGACCCAGAGTGAGACCAAACAAGACTCCATAAAACGCATTGATAAGATAACTGTTCCTGCCAAAGGTACGTTAATTTTTTTAACTTGAGTATCATCTCCCTGTGCCCTCCAGCAGGTTTCAGTTGCTCAGAGAAACGAATTTCAAAACTTCACATTGTTATAGGAACACATATAGTTACTGTATTACTAGGTAAAAGACGCACCATTTAATTTCCTGGTTGTTGTTGTGGAAAAGGTCATGAAGCAAGAATGTAGAAAAATATGGCATGGTTCCTTCTCTTCTTAGAATTTAGTTTTTTATTTTTAATACCAGGTGACTTTTTCTTTCTCCAGTGTAGTTCTGAAGTGATTTTCGCTAACATATTAGAATTCAGAACATGACCACAAGAGCTTGCTGTGTTTGGGCAGATCTTGTCCGATATTGTACACAGTCTTGCAACAGACTCTTCCGTTCAATGTATTTATAGTAGAGGTGTCCCTGAAAAATCAGTGATGAGTACTTGGTAGAGTGTGGATACAAAGAATCTGAGAAAGCCATATGGAATGGGCTGCAAGTGATTTGAAAATTAATATAAGATTTAAAATTTGAATGTCTAAATAGGCCTGCCAGTGATCAATCTCAATTTATTAATGTTACGTACTTCCAGTCCTGCCTGCTAAAGGAGGATCTGCAGCATGTTAGGTAACTGCAGCTGTTTCTGTAGGCACAAGGATGCAGTCTTGCTGAACTTCAGTGAAAATATTTGTGTTCTTTTTATAAAGCAGGTGTTTAGTATTTGAGCAGATTGTACCACAAAGATGGAAAATAGACTAAGACCACAGGAAATGTTAACCTACTTGAATAGGGGATAGCCTTAATATGATGGAGAGCACTAAAATAATTTTTTGAGTCATAGTAATCAAGCTTCTTCACTTCACATGTTTGCTCCTGATAGTGGTGTTTCCCATACTGTAAGCGTAAGGAGAGCAGCATTAACTGTTCCAAAAGGAACATTGCTGGAGGTTTTGCTGTTGTTCTTTTATATGTTTATCTGGCTTTGTTAAGAGCGTGGCATTTATTAAGTTTTGTTTCTCTGATCATTTTCTTCGGCCTTTTCAGGCTCTGAGTTTCTGATTCCCATCACTGGATATTATTGCCAGCTCTGTCATGAATTTTTTGGAGATCAAATCTCAGCAGAGCAGCATGTGAAAAGTCATCCCCACAATGAGAAATACAAGGTTGGTAACTGGTGTACCAGGAGTGAGTCATTCTTTGTGTTAGCTTCTACTTGTTCTGTCTTCCTTTCTTGAAGAATGACATTTGACTCCTCAGAGTATATTTATTTGGTTATCTTCACTATGTTCTACTGAACGAAACAAGCAGAACTTCCCACTATGTAGACTAATCTTTCGTCTGCATGAGGTTGAAACGATGTTTAAGTCCCAGTGTTGATTTTCAAGTTCTTCTGTAAAGTGCAAGCACTGCTGCAAGCCACCACTCAATTCACATTAAATTACAGAATGTGGAGTTTGCAGCATCTCAGTTTCTTGGTAGGAGGGAATTCTCTGCTCTCTTAGTGTTGAGATGGCACTTACTGAACAAGTCAAAACTGTTACAGAGCTGAATTTATTTATTTATTTTTCATGGAAACAGTGGCTAAAATTGTGCCATTTATTTCCACAGAAATACATAGATGAAAACCCACTCTATGAAGAGAGAAGAAATCTAGACCGCCAAGCTGGATTGGCTGTAGTTCTGGAAACAGAACGCAGGCGGCAGAGTGAGCTGAAACGGAAACTAGTTGAGAAACAGAAAGAAGAGAAAGATGAGAAGAAACCAAAAATAATAAAGAAAGAGGAAGCAAAGAGCATCCCGGAGCTTGGAGAAGGGACTAGTGAAACTGAAGGCAAAGTAGATTCCTCTGGGCGAAAACTGGGTATCAAGCTTAAGCTGAAGAAGGAAGAAAATGAGGATAAAAAAGAAGAAAAGAAAGAGGAATCTAAAAAGGAATCACCAAGCCAGACTTCCTTTGGGAAATTCAGCTGGAAAAAGACTGAGAGAGAGGATAAAATCTCAGGAGGAGCTATTCCAAAGGAGGAGAGTACAGAAGGAAACAAAGAGGAGAACAAGAGTCAGCCCGGGAAACCTCATGTCAAGCCCATTGAAATCAAGCTGTCTGGGAAAACTGTAATTCCACACACTAGCCCATGGACACCAGTTTTATCCACATCAACACCAGCAAAAATTCTACCCAATCTACCAGTCCCCACTATGATTTTCAGGAAGTCTACTACAGCAACAGTTAGCAAACCAGCACCTTTGAACACCTTTTTATCCATAAAATCCTCTGGAGCTACCACCAAACCACTGCCTGTGGTAAAAGAAACCAATGCAGATATTCTGCTGCCTCCGGATATCATCTCAAAAGCTTTTGGAGGAGAAGAAGTAATTTTAAAAGGGGCAGAGGAAGATTTGAAAACAGCAGAGAAAAGGGAATCTTCTCAGACTTCTGATACACCACCTCCACGCCCTCCTCCACGAGCAGTCCAGCAGGCAGCTGTCATCCCTGCAGATGAAGTAGCTCCAGGTGTGTCTGAAAGTGAACAGACAATTCTGGCAATGCCTGTGAGACCCCCTCCACCACCACCACCTTCAACTGTTTTCAGTGAACAGGCGAAAAAAGTGGAGAAACGAAACTCTTGCTTGGCCACAGCCAATGCTAAAGACCTCTATGGTATTTTCTACAGTAGTGGTGGAAAGGGTTCGGCTGACAATAAGCTTGCAAGTTCTGTCCTTCCAAACGGAGAAAACTCTAACCTAACAAAACCTGCAGACTTACCTGCAAACCCTAGAACAAATAATAGCTCATCCTCCTTGAAAGATGATTCTCAGAATACGGTTTCTGAAGTTAACCAAGTCCACTCAGCTGAGAGAAGCTCAGAACTGGAGAAAACTGATATTCAGGAGACTTTAATACTTCATACTGAGATGAGCCCTGATACTGAAAATGGTATCCAGAAAGACTTAGGTCAAAAATTTCAGGCTCCTCTTTCAACAGATGTTCAGACTAAATTGAAAGAGGATTCCTCATGGTGTAATAATCAAGTAACAGGGAGTTGGGTTCTTGGTGAGAATCAGGCTGAAATGAACAAGAATCCACTTCAGCCTGAGCTATCGGAAATGTCAGTCACAGAATTGCCAGAAACAAAAGCTGCTTCTGGTATCCAGGTGCCTGCAGAAATTGGACTTGTGGATACAGGAGGCAGAGAGCAAGTAGGCAGTCAGAAATTCTGTGATCTACAGAAAACAGAGGTCCAAGAGAAAGTTGGACAGGAAGATGCAAATAAAAGCACGGTTACTAGCACAAATGTTTCTAGTACCTTGGAGAAAGATGCAGAGATGAAAGAATGGGAAGTAAAAGTGGTAAAGCCTGAGCTTAGCTTACACCCAAAGACTTTGTTACCTGAAACACAGAATGAAATTAAAAATTCAGGAAATTCTCATTTGGTAGAGGAAAAGTTAAGTGATAACTGCAGAACTCACTTGGAAACTGATAGTCTAGACTCACTCTGTGATTCTCAAAGCACTTCAAAAGAAAAAGCTTTAATAGCAGTAATGACAGAGCAGAGTTCTATTGATGCCTCCTTAAAGGATGTAAAAATGAAAAGTGTAGCTTTGGAAGTATCTTCTTATCCAGGAGTCCTTGGCAAAGCTTCCCAAATTTCAGAAACCCAAAATAAGATTTCAGAATTGACAAGAAGTCCTGGTGAATGGGACACTTCCAGAACTAGTAATGGAGAAGAACAGGTCATCACAACTCGTTCTTCTTCTGAAAGTGATTGGGATCTATCAAATAATCTAAATGTAGAAATAAAAACTGGTTCTAATGAAGTTAGTGCTTCAGAATTGACAGAGGTATGGCCAGACGCATGTCTCGCCAACACAGAATCTAGAAGTAGCATATTAGAAGCTCAAGAAAAGGTTCGACCTGAACCTTCAGGCCATGCTGTATTAGATAACCAACCCCAAAGGCAGAAAGTTGCATGCTTAGTCAACACCTGCTCTGCAAACATTGTTGAACTTAGATCCAGTGTAGAATTAGTAGTTGAGGTTGAAAAAAAATCATTAGGACACACTGGATCTGATGCAACATTGGATAATGTATTTGTCAAGAGAGATGCAGAAGAAGTAGGGACTGGAGGCTTTTCTAGGGCTCACTCTGATCTTGTCCATGAGTCAGTAGTTGCTTTATCAGCAGATTTCCGTAGGGAGCATCTTTCAGAAGAAGCTGACCACTCTCCAGAAACAAAGCATGAGGTTGTAAGAACCTCAGCAGCCGATGACTTTCATCTGAATACCACTCACTCAGGACTGAACGCTGAGCAATCTGAAAGTCTCTCTGCAAATGTTCGTATGGGTAACAGGAAGGCTTCTTTGACATCAGAAGATATGAAACACAATGAGACTCCCTCCCAGAAAGCAGAGCTCGAGTTCAAAAGCACTGATTTCAGTTTGGGAGATACTAAGGTAAAACATGAATGCTTCAGCATCCTTACAGCAGGACTTTTAAATGAGAATATGGAAGAAGTCTCAAAACTAGAAACTATTGCATCCATTAGGCTGGACTCCAGTAAACTTAGGAAGCTGGGCATTGAAAAAGCAGTGGATGAAACAGAGATTACTGATTTTGCTCCATTGACTTCTGGTAGTCAGGGAGATAAATTTTGCACACGGATTTCTCAAACAGCTATGCCGCAGCTTAGATTGCAGTCCTCAAATAGCGACACCACAGAAGTGGTTATGCCAGTTCTAGAAATGCAGGGCATTTCTCCCATGTCTGAGACCCTTCTGCAAGTGGAGGAGAGCAAAGATGGCCTTGCTGAAATGCCGTCACTGAGCTGTGATGGAGGCAGCACAGAAAGTCAGGCTTCTGGGTGCATGGAAAATTGCCTTCCTGGGCTCAGCAAAACACATGGAAAGGAGGGTGGCTCAGGAGGCAAGGGTGTATGCACCATCCAGAGCAAGAAGACTGAGCAAACAGAAGCTGCTGACAGTAGTTTGGAAGCTACAACAAATTCAGGAATTGCTGAAAGCTTAGCAGAAAGCCCAGTGGGTTGAAGTGAACCCAGCCAGTCTCAATATTTGAGGAGCCAGAGCTGGGATTATGTATATGTTTTTTGTTTGGGTTTTTGTTCCAGGTGAGGGTTTTGGGTGTATTTTGCATCCTGTGGTAGGACTTGACTAAAGTGAAACTTACATCATCAGAAACCAGACACATACTTTATTCTGTACATAAGTAATTGTGTAAAATGTTTTTCATGTGAATTTTTTTGCCAATTTCTTTTCTACACTGTGCTATTAAAATGGAATCTCTGGTTTATAATGCCTGCGTCTTTGTTTATTTTGGGGGCTTTTATTCTTTGACCATTCTTGGATGATTTCCAGCTCACCCTGTTTGTGTCAGTAGCACCATGAGTAGCCCAGCTGCTGGGACAAGCTCAAGAACAGCAATTTAGAACTTGAGGAAATGGAGACTTGCAGAAGAGCTAAAACTGAAAATTTCTTTAAACTGTAATGCATGGTTTTGTTTACTTTCATTGTTTGAAATGCAAGGATGTGATTAGAGTTGATTTTTTTGTTTGTTTCTGTCTCTGTGATTTGTAATTACTGTTGTATTACATCTGTACTTAAGCTGTTTCATTGTATTGTATAAGCACATGTATGGATGCCACATCACTAAGCAAGGGGAGAAAATCTGTCCGGCTGGCTTTTGGAGAAGAAGACTAATCGGTAAGGCTCTGTGGCCTGACACCTGGACCAGACATATTGAGGTCACTTACATGATTTGAAATAGGGTTTTTTTCATTGTATTGTGATCTAGTAACTGTTTGTGTTAAATCATTTAGCAGCTGACCAGCTCTGAAGAAGCAGAAGATCAGAATCCTGGTGTAAGGAATTGGACTCGCTTCATGTGATACAGACACATGCATGCCTACCCTCAATGGTCCTTGAGCTATCAAAAGCTCTAGTGTGATGGTTCTCATTTGTATAGCTTGTTAAAGATTAAAGTATTAAATGTGTTTGCTTGGATAAATATAACATTTTTATTTGTAAATTGTTTAAAAAATAAACATATGGTGGTCAACAAGGCTTTCTTCTTGATTTTCATTTCTTTTTAACTCAAGGAAAGTATTTTATTTCAGCTAGTTTCTAACTCCTGCAGTAGCTGATAAAATTGAGAAACTGTAGATGATGAAGACATTCAACCGTTAGCCTGCTTAGTAAAAACTGATTTATTCCCAGCTGAAGTCAATGGAAGAACTATTGTCAACATCATCAGTGTAAGTCCTGAGCCCTATGTAAAGCTCAAGGCAGGGGGGTCAGGGGCAGAACCCAAGCAGAGTTCACATTTCTGTAATCGCTACCAGCACGTGGACCTCCAGAGGGGAAAAAAATCACCATTTTTCTTCTGCTTCCGTGACTGTGTGTGAAGAAGGTATGAAATATTTTTCAGAGTCATTATGATGGTTTTCATATTAGAAATGTAAGAACTATCTAAGCTGAATTTGGAAATCTAGTACAAATGGTCAAGTCACCAACAAAAAAGGTAATTAAGAAGGGAAGAGGATTTTGAGAAAGGCTCTTTGAGCTGTTTTTATGATGTTGAGCAGTTACTGCATTGAATATAAGAAGTCTTTGTTAGTATCATTGCCCTACTTTCTTCAAATAACCATTGGCTGTCAAAACCAAAGAAAGAAAGGTTCGACATGTTTTGGTACCTTTAACATGGTAGAGATTGCTTAAATCCTGGTTTATAAAGTCCTTTGTAGTTGTTTCTCAATTTTCTTTTGTAAATTTTTTTTTTTATTATATATCTGAGTTTATTTGTTTACATTTGACAGCTAAGTTCCCCCTCGCCCCCCATTTTGTCTCCAGTTTCTTTAATGAAGTGCCTGGTCCCTTGTAAATCCCCAGAGGAAGAAGGGAACTGATTTTCTTGCCTGCCTTGTGTGGAGGGATATCAGTGCAGGGAAGGGGGATACTAAAGGGGAGGCTGAATTTTTGTACAGTTCTGCATTTTGGATGTGCGGTTATGGAATACAGATGCTTTCTGGTTAGTTTCCTTTTGCAGATTGGTTTTCATGAAGGTCTCGGTGCATGCAACGGCAAACAGAATCATTCGGACAATCGTCTTCTTCAGACAACGTATTCGATGTTGCGTTACCTGTGTGGGACATACTCCTGATTAATTTTATTTTTGGTGAAAGGACATTGAGATAAATCCAGTATCCTTGTCATCTGCTCTCCTACAGTTGCTTCTACAAGTAATGGTGGTGTTCAGTGCAGAACCTGGCTGGCCACGAATAGAGAGCCGCTAGCACCAAGGGAAAGCAAGAGTTCTGCAAATGAGAAACTGAGGATTACTGCCCCATATTTGTCTTCAGCCTTCCAGAAGCTGAACCTTCCTATGGTAGAAATTAAATAGCATTTCTCTTCATGCCTTTTTGTCAAATAATTGTTCTTCTATCCTTGAGGGCTCTCTTCCACACTGGAAGAAAGATTAATTTTGTCTTTAATGAGGGTAGGAGTAAAAGGTACTCCTGGAACCGCTGGAATGGACAAGAACAGAGCAGATGGGGTAGATGACATCTAGGCAGACTGGCAGACGGAGGCTTTAACACTGTCTTGCAATTTCATGAAATGGCATGTATTTTTATTTATATATTTTTTTCTTTTTTCTTTTTTTTTTGTTTTCTTTTTTTGTTTTGCTGTGGTTTCCAGAGGCATGCGGTAAATGATTTATCCACTGTCCTGGTCCCTTGTGCTGGCAGAGCTGTAGCATAGTGCACTGACTGGGAAGCCTTAAGTTCTAGGCTGGCCTTGGACTCCTGACTCCAGATCCTCAGGAGGAGGGGTGAGTTAATAGAGGGGATTTACTTGTGTGTTTGAATGGTGCAATACAGCATTACCTCTCCTTCCCGGTGTAGTTCTCTAAAAGCTGCATAAGGCGTAAGAAGTTACCTTTCTCCTGATTTTTAGAAAGCTGCTGATAGGGAGGGAATAAGCCTAGTTTGGATGGTAAATTCAGAGGACCTGGTAAATTCAAAGGACAACGTGTTAACTCTATGCCTTCACTTGATGCTGCAGCCTTTAGTTTGCTGTGATGGAAGCTGTCAGAAAGGCCTTTCTCCTGGATGAAGTTTGTTGCAAAACCAAGCTTTACTCGGAGGCAGTGGAAGAAGAGCCGTGGAAAAGCTGCTGGCGTTCTGTTAGCCTGTTGTACGTCCAGGTGTTTCGATACTTCCAGTTTAGAAAGGAGGAGCAGCCTTCAAATGTTTACAGTTGTCAGAAAACTTTAAAAGCAAAAGTCATGTTTTAGAGAAAACACATTTTTTTTTCCTGGGGTAGTCTCTTGGGCAGCTACATCTTGCTCCTAGTGGGCTGGACTCTTGTCTTAGTTGACTAAGTTTTAAGCAGCAGATAGACTTTTGGGGGGATTGTTTCTTTGGGGTTTTTTAGACTTTTACATGGCATGTGAACAGGGAAGAAATATATCAACAAGCATTCTGTTATTATTTTTTTCAAATGGATTTGTGTCTTGGTGGTAAGAAGTACAAGTACTAGATTAAGATACAAGGTCTCTGCCATTTCTTAAATTCTTGATAAAGGTGGAAATAAATGTCTAATTCTTCACTAAGGGAAGCTGCACAAAGATCTAAAATTTTGCCCATGGAAACAGAGAGTAGGAAAGTGGGCAAAGACAGATTATTTTTTTAACCTGGTAAACTCCAAACGGTTTTCAGAAATAGCAAGTGGAAGTAAGCAATGATTGCAGAAGTCTCTTTAAAAAAACAAACCCACCCCTGTCCACCGAACTAGTGCATCCCAACGCATGATAAAACTATTTCTTTAGTGCAGAGGGCAAGAGAAATCGCAAGAGTCAGGTTTTTATGTGGCACTTGATGTGATACTGTTGTTTTATTACTCTAAGAGCATTACAAAAAGGCGAAGGGAGCAAAATCATTCCCTGAGACAGAATTCAGTCCTCTCCCGCCTGCTGCACAAAGTTAAGTGCAGACACCCTATGTGCCACCACTGTGGGACTGCAGAGCAGCCATAAAACTGATCTTATTTGACTCCTCTGCCTCTGTCTCGCATGAAGGACAGAGATATGCAGGTTACGGTTGCTAGACCATCCTTTCTGTTAGCTATTTTCAGCCAATGTGGATGTATTCCTGACTTGAACAAAAAATAACACAGCTGCAGAATGAGCAGAAAAGCAAGGCTTCATATCTAGTATCAGTTTCTGGGTTTTGTTTTGCAATACCACCTCCACTTTTTCTTGGGCTGTCTTGTTGCTTGCAGTGAGAAGGCTGATTCCCGTACGTTAGCAGTTTGAGGCTCTGGTAAAACGAGTCCAACTGCTGGAATAATTCCTGTGAAGCTGCACAGCAGCTGGGGATGCAGAGAGCAGAGCCATTGGAGTTGCTCAGGCTGGTGGCGGAGAACAGTTGAATACCTGCAGGAAGTAAAACCTGTGTCAGAGCTGCTTTGAGGGAAACGGTGTTCCCTTGTCCAGTAGGCTGACTGAAGAATCTTCAGTTTACAGACAGGAAAGCACATACACAAGGTAATGTTTTCAATTCTTCATAAAATATAATTTTTCTTTGAGAAATTGCTTTTGTGGGGGAGCTTTAGCCAGAACCTAAGCAACACTGAAATTAGGACGAATCCCTTGGGATACCACCCTGGGTAATTTGTTCACGAATTTTAGAAGAATGTAGAAACAAAATAACAGTCTAGGAGTGATGGTGGCTGTGAAGAATATGAAAAGCCCTGTAACAGCTGTCTGTTAAAGAAATGGTAGGGATGATCCTCACATCAGTACTCACCTTCTTGTAAGGTTAGCAACCTAGACCAAGGCATAAAATACACAGCTTTTCGTTATCCCAGTTCTTCCTGATCTCTTCTCCTAGTGCAATGTTCAACAGCAGCTGGTTTTGTTCTGTATTAGGCTCCCCAGATTTCTTCTAGACTACATCAAAAGCTCTTGGTATTGGAAGCTTTTGATGCAGACAGGAAAACAAAAGTGCTTCAGGTTTGGGAATGTAACAGTCAAACCCAGCAGATGCTCAGCAAGCATGATTTTGAGATGAGCACTGAGGTTGCTGTAACAAGCCCGTTCCCTTTGCTGGCTTTTGGTTAATTTCCACAGGAACTAAGAAAATGTTCTCTGGAACTGCTGGACTTCTGGAATCCTGTTCTGAGAAGGTGGGTACAGATTTGCATGACTGGAATGGTATGTCTTTCTCTTCTCTTTGGTATGAGGGCACATTCTTTTCATTATTATTAATATGATTCATCAGTGAGGCTTTTTTGTAGTCTTAATGGTTAAACGTGCTGTTTATGGGTCTGTCTGTAATGTACGTTCTTTTGCCAGCATCCAAGAAAACTGTGTTGATGCTTCCTTTCTCTTGATTAAACAGTGTTATTTTAAAAACAAACATTAAACTTTTGTGAAAGAACACTGGATCCTGAGTGATGTTTGTTTAAAAATTACTCTGAAGAGGATTTTAAAAGCACAGGCTACTTCAAGGTATTAATAGTAGCAAGCGAGTGCACTAGATTCTGAAGCTTCTTGATTCCTAGGGCCTTTGTGGCCCTACAGTAATACAGTTTCTGTATCTCTTGGAAGAGCTGCTTAAAGTAGGGAAAAAGGTGTTGTTTTTTTTTTTTAAACCATCTGTCTCTATACTTAATCAGGAATCTTCCAGTTATTTTTAAGCTCGGCTACCTTGTGAAATTACTCACGCAAACTTCTTTGTCATCTGTTCACAGAAGTCCCTTGTTAACTCTTCACAATTTTCACCAACAAAAATGCCCTGACAGCAGCTACCAAGCATGTAAAAGAATAAAGACAAACAACAGCCAGCCTGCTTTTTTGCAAAGATTTGTCACAGCTGTTGATTACTCTAGAAAATAATATGTAAGAGTTTGCTTTACAGTATGTAGATAGGCTCATCCTGCTCTATATGTGATGAAAAAACACAAACTATTTTGTTGTTGCTGCTCAGGGAAGGACAGCACTTCAGAAATATTTATTTTCCCCATACAAGCTCCACACAATGCTAACATGTTTCCTAGCAGCAGCACCTGGTAAATCTTATTCACCTGTATAATCTGAAGTATTGAATTATCAGCTCAGCTTGTTATTATGTTATAGATCAACTTTCCCTTTCTCCTTTCTTAATTTGCTACTGCAGAGGCTGACTGGTAAACTGATTACCTTACACTGACATCCTTTGGCTGATAGAGGTGTAATCCAGGGATGGATTTGAACGCGCTGTTTAGAAGAGGCTGCATATATTCTCATCCCTTTCTTCAGTAACCAGAGCAGCAGAGTTGCAGAGATCCAGCTACTCCAGAAAATAAAATAAGCCTGCATTTCTGCTGATAAGGTATTCAGGAACAGGGTACAGTATAGCTAGTGAAAAAAATTAACTGCCACACCAAGACTGTGTTTTAACCTTGTTCTTTAACAAAAATTACCTGCTGCTTGCAGTAGGAGAGAAGTGTTGGTTGGAGCTGCTAAAGCTGGCAGCCTGGCAGAGGTGAAGCTGCCTGCAGCTCCGTCTCCCCAGGTCCAGCCGGTAGCAAGGCTGAGGGTGCCTCCCAGTAGGCATGTACACACGCAAACACGTGTGTGTGTATGTGTGTACACGTGGCCAGTCACACAGATACAACTAGAAAACAGTTGAAAGCAGTGGGAGGCTGGAAGAGTATTGGGGGAAGTGTCCTCTGTGCTTGTCCTGCTCTTGATCTTCCCATGGTGTCTGGTTTTAGTTAATACTACCATCAGGCTAACCAGAGCATGGTCTGAGCCAGAACTGACAGTCCTCGATGCTTGGTAAAAACAGCTGTATGTCTGGAAGCCAGTGGGCTTTTATCTGCAGCACAGTGGCTAGATTCTGCTGCATCTGAGCACTCGGGAAAAGCTGCAGCATCCTCAGAGAAATTAGTAAAAAATTTGCTTTTGAAACAAAAGTGATTAGCACACTCTTTAACATGTACACTCTGCACCTTTGTTCTGTGCTCTTCCACACGTGCAAATTTCAGGATGGATCTGTCATGGGGATTTTTGACAACCACAGAGCAAAACAGGCAAGACTTGGGGTGGTGAAAATAATTTGGCTGTAATGAAATAATGCCTGCCTTAAGGTTGTCGTCTTTGGCCAGGTTTCCTATGGAAGTGAGGTTTAAACCATCAGGGTGTGTATCTTCAAACTCAGTGACTCATTCCAGGTGAGTCCAACAAGCCGCCTCCAGGATGGCAGCAGGTCCTTCTGGTGCAGAGCTGAAGGAGGGGCTGTGTCAGCTCGTGCTTTATTAGATGTGAGAGAAATCACTCAGGAGGAAGTCCTTTATCTTCAGTCAAAGCTCATCCTGGACACCAAAACTAATCAATCACAAAAGGCAAATACACAGGAAGCCAATTGTCTTTTTTAAATGACAACTGGCATCTGAGCAGTGGAGCCCTCAAACCTCTCAGAATAAATGTTTCTTGCTCCTGTGCAGCCTCAGGCCATGCAAGGGCTGCCAGCTTCCTTAACCTGCATGTCACATCCTCAGAGCACCTGACAGTACATATCCACATCCCTCCAAGACCGAGGGGGCCAGAAGGGCTTCACAGGGGTCCAGTGGACAGGACAGCAGCAGCCTGGGCTGGTTTGATTCTCCCCACAGGAGGAATTGGTCTTCCATGGATTTTCCAGTGCTGGCACAGGTCAGGCAGTCACGTACGGCTCCCACCAGGATGCTGCAGTGAACCATTCATACCTCCTATGCCTCCAAAATTTGGGTGGAGAGAAACCCTACATAGCTAGGAAAAAAAAAAATCACAACTGACAAGACACAGAATGACAAAGCAATGTTCTCTTCCCTGTGCTCAGGTGAAATTTTAGCTGCCTGCTCCAGGTTAGCATCACACCTCCGACTGTTCTCCCCAACCACAAGATGTGTATGGTTTTCTAGAAGCTGCCAGTTCCCACAGCAGAGAAACAAAATTAAGGCAGTTGTGGAGCTGAGCGATACAGCCTGGAGGGGATGCCTTCCATCTTGTCCCTACCGTGCAATATTGCCATGACTGAATCAAAAGAGAAATTAAAAAAAAGCCAGATGTCGTTAGCTGAGCACCAAGATGAATACAACTCTTTTGTGCTTGTGCTTATCTGAACTGTCTGAGTAGAGAGTTTACCTGCAGTAAATGTAGGAGATGACAGCGTTTCTGTGAAGTTAGCACACAATCCTTGCTTCTCAAGACGTACAGAGTCATGAGTGGACACAGAAACAGTCTCCGTATGAGAAAGTGGATTGTTTCATGTACTGCTTGCTACTATGAATGCTTTAAAACCGCATTTTTAGTCCTTGTCCGTGGGCAAGAAAAAAAGCAGACGGTTCAGAAATAAAGACTAAACATTATAATGACCAGAAGCAGCAGCAACTGAGGAGCAGGGGCAGGCTGCAGACATACTGCCCTGCTTTGTACACTTCCAGCTGCACAGGCAAGCTGAACACAACTGTTACATCCAAAAAAAAAAAAAAAAGTCACAAGCCTTTAAGCCTTTAGCTGCAGTGTTGAATTTTGGAGGAAAAAACCCAATTTCCCAACCCCCCAACTTAGACCCAGGCAAGGCTCCCAGGCAGAACACCTGGGATGCTTCAAATAAATCCAGAATGAATTGACTGAAGGAAAAACAGGGAATTCTTACATCCAAGCTTAGCCCAGCAGTGATAAAGCAGGTGCCAGGAGCCTTCATCTGGTTTTGTTTTCTAAAAAAATTGAAATAGCCTACACTTACTTCTTAGCAACAATACAACTAGAAGCAAATACACAAAGAAACAGGAATTCTCATATTCTTCTTCTCACATTTAGTCTTTAGGAGGCAATTTTCCCCTAGATGTGTAGACTGACCTGTCTGTAACAGCAGAACCAGTGACTGAGCTGTCTGTACTGAAGAATTTCTGCTTTCTCACCCTTTGAGGTTCTGTTTCTTTGGCCTCCTATGAAGAATTTCTGCTTTCTCACCCTTTGAGGTTCTGTTTCTTTGGCCTCCTATCTATCTTGAGGCTACAAGACACCCTCCTTATTTGACCACAGCTTTTCTTTATGCCTGCTCAGGACAATGTCATGAAGTCAGGCAGCCAGGACTCTGCTGGAGCGCTCACTGCTGTTGATAATTTTTGGCATGAGCGCTTTTGGCTTTCTCTGGCACGGCCCAGCCATTACGACATGCTCTGCTCTCATCCACGCCGCGATGTGCTTTGTGCAGGACGGCTGTGTCGCAGGCAATACGGCAATCCTGCCTAAGAGGACTGGAAAGAGCAAGAATTACCCCCTAGAACTGAGTTTTCCATTATTAACAACGCACCTTTAGCCAGATGAAGATGCTGCCAGGAGAAATGAAGCGTTACCCCCCTCCCCTGCCCTCAAAGTTTATAAATAATTTTTTAAAAGCTGCTAGAGCACAGCCCGGAGG